>NW_026287489.1:0-32500 GCF_023373465.1 Oncorhynchus keta | reverse complement strand
TTTTCTTCATTTTGGGTCAGTCACGGTTGCTGTTAGCCCAGCTAGCATCAGTAATTCTACAGTTGTTGTTAGCCCAGCTAGCATCAGTAATTCTACAGTTGTTGTTAGCCCAGCTAGCATCAGTAATACTACAGTTGTTGTTAGCCCAGCTAGCATCAGTAATACTACAGTTGTTGTTAGCCCAGCTAGCATCAGTAATTCTACAGTTGTTGTTAGCCCAGCTAGCATCAGTAATACTACAGTTGTTGTTAGCTCCAGCTAGCATCAGTAATACTACAGTTGTTGTTAGCCCAGCTAGCATCAGTAATACTACAGTTGTTGCTAGCCCAGCTTAGCATCATAATTCCCACAGTTGTTGTTAGCCCAGCTAGCATCAGTAATACTACAGTTGTTGTTAGCCCAGCTAGCATCAGTAATACTACAGTTGTTAGCCCAGCTAGCATATCAGTAATACTACAGTTGTTGTTAGCTCAGCTAGCATCAGTAATACTACAGTTGTTGTTAGCCCAGCTAGCATCAGTAATACTACAGTTGTTATTAGCCCAGCTAGCATCAGTAATACTGCAGTTGTTGTTAGGCCCAGCTAGCATCAGTAATACTAGTTGTTGTTAGCCCAGCTAGCATCAGTAATACTACGGTTGTTGTTGGCCCAGCTGGCATCAGTAATACTACAGTTGTTGTTAGCCCAGCTAGCATCAGTAATACTATTGTTGTTAGCCCAGCTAGCATCAGTAATACTACAGTTGTTGTTAGCCCAGCTAGCATCAGTAATACTACAGTTGTTATTAGCCCAGCTAGCATCAGTAATACTACAGTTGTTGTTAGCCCAGCTAGCATCAGTAATACTACTACAGCTTGCTGTTAGCCCAGCTAATGATAATTCTACAGTTGTTGTTGGCCAGCTAGCATCGGTAATACTACAGTTGTTGTTAGCCCGAAACTAGCATCGGTAATACTACAGTTGTTGTTGGCCCAGCTAGCATCAGTAATTCTACAGTTGTTGTTACAGCCCAGCTGGCATCAGTAATACTACAGTTGGTTGTTGGCCCAGCTAGCATCAGTAATACTACAGTTGTTGTTAGCCCAGCTAGCATCAGTGAATTCTACAGTTGTTGTTGGCCCAGCTGGCATCAGTAATACTACAGTTGTTGTTAGCCCAGCTAGCATCAGTAATACTGATTGTTATTAGCCCAGCTAGCATCAGTAATTCTACAGTTGTTGTTAGCCCAGCTAGCATCAGTAATTCTACAGTTGTTGTTAGCCCAGCTAGCATCAGTAATACTACAGTTGTTGTTAGCCCAGCTAGCATCAGTAATACTACAGTTGTTGTTAGCCCAGCTAGCATCAGTAATACTACAGTTGTTGTTAGCCCAGCTAGCATCAGTAATACTACAGTTGTTGTTAGCCCAGCTAGCATCAGTAATACTACAGTTGTTGTTAGCCCAGCTAGCATCAGTAATACTACAGTTGTTGTTAGCCCAGCTAGCATCAGTAATACTACAGTTGTTATTAGCCCAGCTAGCATCAGTAATACTACAGTTGTTGTTAGCCCAGCTAGCATCAGTAATACTACAGTTGTTGTTAGCCCAGCTAGCATCAGTAATACTACAGTTGTTGTTAGCCCAGCTAGCATCAGTAATACTACAGTTGTTATTAGCCCAGCTAGCATCAGTAATACTACAGTTGTTATTAGCCCAGCTAGCATCAGTAATACTACAGTTGTTGTTAGCCCAGCTAGCATCAGTAATACTACAGTTGTTGTTAGCCCAGCTAGCATCAGTAATACTACAGTTGCTGTTAGCCCAGCTAGCATCAGTAATTCTACAGTTGTTGTTAGCCCAGCTAGCATCAGTAATACTACAGTTGTTGTTAGCCCAGCTAGCATCAGTAATATGACAGTTGTTATTAGCCCAGCTAGCATCAGTAATACTACAGTTGTTATTAGCCCAGCTAGCATCAGTAATACTACAGTTGTTTGTTAGCCCAGCTAGCATCAGTAATACTACAGTTGTTGTTAGCCCAGCTAGCATCAGTAATACTTACAGTTGTAATGTTAGCCCAGCTAGCATCAGTAATACTACAGTTGTTGTTAGCCCAGCTAGCATCAGTAATACTACAGTTGTTATTAGCCCAGCTAGCATCAGTAATTCTACAGTTGCTGTTAGCCCAGCTAGCATCAGTAATTTTACAGTTGTTGTTAGCCCAGCTAGCATCAGTAATTCTACAATTGTTGTTAGCCCAGCTAGCATCAGTAATACTACAGTTGTTGTTAGCCCAGCTAGCATCAGTAATACTACAGTTGTTATTAGCCCAGCTAGCATCAGTAATTCTACAATTGTTGTTAGCCCAGCTAGCATCAGTAATACTACAGTTGTTATTAGCCCAGCTAGCATCAGTAATTCTACAGTTGTTATTAGCCCAGCTAGCATCAGTAATACTACAGTTGTTGTTAGCCAGCTAGCATCAGTAATACTACAGTTGTTATTAGCCCAGCTAGCATCAGTAATACTACAGTTGTTATTAGCCCAGCTAGCATCAGTAATACTACAGTTGTTGTTAGCCCAGCTAGCATCAGTAATACTACAGTTGTTGTTAGCCCAGCTAGCATCAGTAATACTACAGTTGTTATTAGCCCAGCTAACATCAGTAATACTACATTTGTTATTAGCCCAGCTAGCATCAGTAATACTACAGTTGTTGTTAGCCCAGCTAGCATCAGTAATACTACAGTTGCTGTTAGCCCAGCTAGCATCAGTAATACTACAGTTGTTGTTAGCCCAGCTAACATCAGTAATACTACATTTGTTATTAGCCCAGCTAGCATCAGTAATACTACAGTTGTTGTTAGCCCAGCTAGCATCAGTAATACTACAGTTGTTGTGCCCAGCTAGCATCAGTAATACTACAGTTGTTGTTAGCCCAGCTAGCATCAGTAATACTACAGTTGTTGTTAGCCCAGCTAGCATCAGTAATACTACAGTTGTTGTTAGCCCAGCTAGCATCAGTAATACTACAGTTGTTGTTAGCCCAGCTAGCATCAGTAATACTACAGTTGTTGTTAGCCCAGCTAGCATCAGTAATACTACAGTTGTTGTTAGCCCAGCTAGCATCAGTAATACTACAGTTGTTGTTAGCCCAGCTAGCATCAGTAATACTACAGTTATTGTTAGCCCAGCTAGCATCAGCAATACTACAGTTGCTGTTAGCCCAGCTAGCATCAGTAATACTACAGTTGTTGTGTGGCTAGCATCAGTAATACTACAGTTGTTGTTGGCCCAGCTAGCATCAGTAATACTACAGTTGTTTGTTAGCCCAGCTAGCATCAGTAATACTACAGTTGTTATTAGCCCAGCTAGCATCAGTAATACTATGGTTGTTGTTAGCCCAGCTAGCATCAGTAATACTACAGTTGCTGTTAGCCCAGCTAGCATCAGTAATACTACAGTTGTTGTTAGCCCAGCTAACATCAGTAATACTACATTTGTTATTAGCCCTGCTAGCATGGACACATCAGTTGTGAATCTGATGCAGCTGAAGAGCTACTGCCCCCTTACCCGGGAAAGCACCGAACAACAGACAGGAACATTGGACTATCGAAGAGGTGCAAATATGATGAGAACTACATTGATTTGGTGTTCACTTATATTGGGAGTAGTGCCTTTCCTCAGCCACAGTGTGTTATATGTGCAAATGTACTATATTTCAACTCGATGAAACAGACATTTAGAAACAAAACATGCCAATTTGAAAAATAAGCCACAGGAGTTTTTTGAGTGAGAATTAAGATGACATTCGAGTAGTAAGAAATGTATAAAAGCAACAGATACCGTTAATATGAAGGGGCTAGAAGCGTCTTATATGGTGAGCTACCGAGTGGCTAGGACAGGCAAGTCCCATACTATTGTGGAAGAGTTCATTCTTCTTGCTGCTGCAGATATGGCTGGGTCAATGCTACGGTGAAAGGGCCAAAAAACTATACAGACAATGTCTTCATCAAATAACACTGTTTCATGACGTATCGGTGACATGGCAGGAGATGTTTTGAAACAATTTGCGTACAAGCCAGTGAATTCTATGCGTTACAGCTGATTGAGTCAACAGACGTGGCGGGCCTGGCACAGCTCCTGGTATGTCCTTTACATTTTTGGGGGTCAATTAAGGAAGACATCCTCTTCTGCAAACCACTGGAAACAAGAACAGAAGAGGATATTTTTAAAGTACTGGACAGCTTTGTGACATCAAATGGACTTTGGTGGTCAACATGTGTTGGTATCTGTACTGATGGTGCAAAAGCCATGACAGGGAGACATAGTGGAGTGGTAGCGGCGAATTGCTCCCGGCCTTCTTGGGTACTGCAGCATCCACAGAGGCTCTTGCTGCCAGGGAATGCCTGACTCCACTACAGTGCGTTAAAGCCCCTGAACTCTTGGTTGACACTGCAGCATCCACATTTCATTATAGTAGGCTCTTGCTGCTACATAGCCGTCCTTGTATCAGAGATAATTGCGCAATTATCGTATTTCTGGTTATCTATTCGCCCAGGGACAAACTAAACGCACACCACAGATTGACATGGTGCTTTTCTCATTGACTTGATTAGTTTACTGTTAGCTAGCTACAAGTTAGCAATTCTTCTTAGCTAGCTACATAGCCGTCCTTGTATCAGAGATAATTGCATAATTATCACTTAACGTCACTGCTATTCCGGGGCTAGCTAACGCACACAGATTAGCATCACTGTAGTGCTATTCACTCAACTGTACGACTTGATTAGTTCAGTGTTGGCGCTACATCTGTCTTTGTTTCAAGATAATTGAGTTTAGTTTTTTGAGTGATTATCTAATTCACTGAGGTTCGCTAGCCAGCTATTTGTCGTCCTTAACGAGGAGACTCTGCTAGCTAGCCAACAGCTAACAGCTAACAGCTAGCCAACGGTTTACTGATTCGAATTCAATCACCGGGTCAGGGAGTATCACATTTTCATTTCATTACAGTACAACGGTTTGATTTGTTTGATCGTAGCTAGCTGCATAGCAATAGCCGTCTTTGTTTCAAAGATAATTGATCTGACCGATTTCCTAGGTTAGCTAGCCAGCTATTGTCGTTCTTTTAACTCAACGTAACGTAAACAGCTGCTAGCCAGCTGGTCTAGCAGCACTGTAGAAATTATTACACTCAACGGACATTAGTGTAGTGCCAACAACGCAGCTACTGCCAGCTAGCCTACTTTACGCTTTTATCAAAGCGACTTGTCATGTGTGCATACATTCTACGTATGGGTGGTGGAATGCCCACAATCCTGACAAGCGCCATGCTCTAAACTGAGCTACAGAAGGACCACTTTAGCAGTACTGTATCATTTTAATCATTTTAGTCAATAAGACTCTGCTACGTAAGCTTAACTTTCTGAACATTCGAGATGTAGTCCACTTGTCATTCCAATTTCCTTTGTTAGCGTAGCCTTTTCTGTAACCTGTCAACTATGGTACCCTTTCTCTCCTCTCTGCACAGACCATACAAACGCTCCACACCGGCGACACCCTAATCTGGTGGTCCCAGCACGTACGGCCCACGTGGAGTTCCATCGGTAGCCTCTGGAACTGCCGATCTTTCATCTCAGCCCTGCCTCCAGTCCACTTACTGACGGAAACATGGATCACCACAGATAACACTGAACAGTGTTCTCGCAGAGCTTCTGGTCATTGGTGGCACCGGGATCCTCATCTCTCCCAAAGGGTCACCCATCTGTCTAATATTGCCTCCTTTGAATTCCATGCTGTCACAGTGCCCTTTCAACAACATCCTTATCATTTATCGCCCTCCAGGTTCCCTCGGAGAAATGAGCTTGATGCATAAGCTCCTTTTCCTGAGGACGGCTCACCTCTCACAGTTCTGGGCGACTTTAACTGTCTACCTTTGACTCATTCCTCTCTCTGCCTCCTTCTTTCCACTCCTCTCCTCTTTGACCTCACCCCTCTCACCTTCCCCCTACTCACAAGGCAGGCAATGCTTGACCTCAGATGCTGTTCTTCCACTAACCTCATTGCAACTCCCCTCCAAGTCTCCGCCACTACCTTGTATCCTTTTCCCTCTCTCGCTCTCATCCAACACTTCCCACACTGCCCCTACTCGGATGGTATCGCGCCGTCCCAACCTTTCGCTTCTCTCCCCCGCTAATCCTATCATCTCTTCCCTCTGCTCAAACTTTCTCAACCTACATTCTGCCTCCTCAACCCTCCCTCCTCCTTTCTGCATCCTTTGCAATCCTCCAGGCCGTACGACTTGCGATCACAGAACAGGGCTGAGAGGAAATGGAGGAAAACTCGCTCCCTGCATGACCTGGCATCCTTTCAGCACATTTTCCTCCTCTGTCTGCTGCTAAACTTTCTACCATTCTAAATTCCAAGCATCTGCCTCTAACCCTAGAAGCTCTTTGCCACCTTCTCCTCCCTCCTGAATCCCCCCCCTCCTCCCCTCTGCAGATGACTTCATCAACCATTTTGAAAGAAGGTCGATGACATCCGATCCTCGTTTGCTAAGTCAAACGACACCGCTGGTTCTGCTCACACTGCCCTACCCTATGCTCTGACCTCTTTCTCCCCTCTCTCTCCAGATGAAATCTCGCGTCTTGTGACGGCCGGCCGCCCAACAACCTGCCCGCTTGACCCTATCCCCTCCTCTCTTCTCCAGACCATTTCCGGAGACCTTCTCCTTACCTCACCTCGCTCATCAACTCATCCCTGACCGCTGGCTACGTCCCTCCCGTCTTCAAGAGAGCGAGAGTTGCACCCTTCTGAAAAAACCTACACTCGATCCCTCCGATGTCAACAACTACAGACCAGTATCCCTTCTCTCTTTTCTCTCCAAAACTCTTGAGCGTGCCGTCCTTGGCAGCTCTACCGCTATCTCTCAGAATGACGTTCTTGATCAAATCAGTCAGGTTTCAAGACTAGTCATTCAACTGAGACTGCTCTTCTCTGTATCACGGAGCGCTCCGCACTGCTAAAGCTAACTCTCTCTCCTCTGCTCTCATCCTTCTAGACCTATCGGCTGCCTTCGATACTGTGAACCATCAGATCCTCCCCTCTCCACCCTCTCCGATTGGGCATTCCGGCGCGGCCCACGCTTGATTGCGTCCTACCTGACAGGTCGCTCCTATGGCGTGGCGAGAATCTGTCTCTCACCACGCGCCTCACCACTGGTGTCCCCAGGGCTCTGTTCTAGGCCCTCTCTTATTCTCGCTATACACCAAGTCACTTGGCTCTGTCATAACCTCACATGGTCTCTCCTATCATTGCTATGCAGACGACACACAATTAATCTTCTCCTTTCCCCCTTCTGACCAGGTGGCTCATCTCTGCATGTCTGGCAGATATATCAGTGTGGATGACGGATCACCACCTCAAGCTGAACCTCAGCAAGACGGAGCTCCTCTTCCTCCCGGGAAGGACTGCCCGCTCCATGATCTCGCCATCACGGTTGACAACTCCATTGTGTCCTCCTCCCAGAGCGCTAAGAACCTTGGCGCATCCTGGACGTTCTCAACTAACATCAAGGCGGTGTCCCGTTCCTGTAGGTTCATGCTCTACAACATCCGCAGAGTACGACCCTGCCTCACACAGCGGCGCAGGTCCTAATCCAGGCACTTGTCATCTCCCGTCTTGATTACTGCAACTGCTGTTGGCTGGGCTCCTGCCTGTGCCATTAAACCCCTACAACTCATCCAGAACGGCAGCCCGTCCTGGGTGTTCAACCTTCCCAAGTTCTCTCACGTCACCCCGCTCCCTCCGCTCTCTCCACTGGCTTCCAGTTGAAGCTCGCATCCGCTACAAGACCATGGTGCTCGCCTGGAGCTGTGAGGGGAACGGCACCTCAGTACCTCCAGGCTCTGATCAGGCCCTACACCCAAACAAGGGCACTTTCATCCACCTCTGGCCTGCTTTCGCCTCCCTACCACTGAGGAAGTACAGTTCCCGCCTCAGCCCAGTCAAAACTGTTCGCTGCTCTGGCCCCCAATGGTGGAACAAACTCCCTCACGACGCCAGGACAGCGGAGTCAATCACCACCTTCCGGAGACACCTGAAACCCCACCTCTTCAAGAAATACCTAGGATAGGTATTGTGGCTGTTCCACTGGTTGTCATAGGTGTTTGCACTTTGTAAGTCGCTCTGGATAAGAGCGTCTGCTAAATGACTTAAATGTAATGTAATGTAATGTATTTTCTGTACCATGCAATGATGCAGGCAGTGACCATGTAACGCTTTTTACAACATGTGGGCTGTTATCAAGGGACAAACTGACATGTTTTTCTCTCATTGAGAGACGAGCTTAAAGTTTTCACTGACCATAATTTTCACTTGTCTGACCGGTTGCATGATGACTAGTTTCTACACGACTGGCCGATCTGGGGGATGTTTTTTCTCAACCGAATGATCTGAATGTAGGATTACAGGGACTCTCCGCAACTATATTCAAAGTGCGTGACAATTGAGACTGATTAAGAAGTTGGAGCTCCTGTCTGTCTGCATTAACAAGGACGACACACAGGTCTTTACATCATTGTATGATTTTTTGTGTGCAAAATGAACTCAAACTTACGGACAATGTCAAATGTGATATAGCAAGTACCTGAGTGAGTTGGGTGCGATATTACGCAGGTACTTTTCCCGAAACGGATGACACAAACAACTGGAATCGTTATCCCTTTCATGCCCTGCCTCCAGTCCACTTACCGATATCTGAACAAGAGAGCCTCATCGAAATCGCAACAAACGGTTCTGTGAACATTTAATTGAATCAGAAGCCACTGCCAGATTTCTGGTTAGGGCTGCGCTCAGAGTATCCTGCCTTGGCAAATCGCGCTGTTAAGACACTGAAGCCCTTTGCAACCACGTACCTATGTGAGAGTGGATTCTGGCCCTCACTGTGAAAACAAATGCAGGCACAGACTGTGTGTGGAAAAAGACGGCAGAGTTATGTGCATCCTTTCAAGCACACCCTTGTCATTAACGCGTGCAGTGAGTTATTCACAATTATTATGAATTATTGATGAACAAATAAGGTTTTATATGTAAGATTGCTAAAGAGCAAAATGATTGATTATTGTTATATTATTATTTGTGCGGTCCTATTAGAGGTTTGTCACTTCCCATCAGCCGGGTTAAATACAAACTTATGTTTAATAAATGTATCGTATAGTGTGTGTGTGTGTGTGTGGCAACAATGATGGCAAAAGAGTACGCTAAGAGCAATGGCTCCTAGAGGGGCATTGGAGATTGAATGTTTGAAGGGGTACGGACTCCACTGCTCTGGGGCAACAGTGTCTAGATAGAATTTTGTATTTGTTGTACTGGCTACTGGACCTTTTTTGGAACACCATTATTTTTGTCTTACTGAGATTCACTGTCAGGGGCCCAGGTCACCTGCTGCATTAGGGGACAGAAGCACCAGATCGTCTGCAACAGTAGACATTTGACTTGTGAGTCAGTAGGATGAGGCCGAGTGCTGCAACTGTTATAATGCCTTCACCAATTCATTCATGTACAGGGCCTTCGGAATTCAGACCCTTGACTTTTACACGTTTTGTTACGTTTTATTCTAAAATGGATTCAATTGTTTGATTTTTTCATCAATATATATAATGACATCACATTACCCCATAACATCACAATACTAAAGACAATAAAACAGGTTTTTAGAAACTTTTGCAAATATATTCAAAATAAAAACTGAAATATCGCATTTACTGTACATGGTGTCTTGGCATTCAGGCCAAAGAGTTCAGACCTGGTTTCATCAGACCAAAGAATCTTGTTTGCCTTTAGGCAAACTTCTCTGGGCCGACTGTCATGTGCCTTTTTTCTGATGAGTGCTTTCTGTCTGGCCACTCTACCATAAAGACCTGATTGGTGGAGTGCTGCAGAGATGGTTGTCCCTCTGAAGGTTCTCCCATCTCCACAGGGGAACTGGTTCTGGTCACCTCCCTGGTCACCTCCCAGTCGATCCTCAGACAGCGGCTCCAGGTGGGTGTGTGGTGTGGTGGGGATGACTTCAGTGGGTGTGGTGGGGGTTGTCGTCAGTGGGTGTGGTGGGGGATGTCTTCAGTGGGTGTAGTGGGGATGTCTTCAGTGGGTGTGGTGGGGGATGTCTTCAGTGGGTGTGGGTGGGGGTTGTCTTCAGTGGGTGTGGTGGGGGGTTGTCTTCAGTGGGTGTAGTGGGGGGATGTCTTCAGTGGGTGTGGTGGGGGATGTCTTCAGTGGGTGTGGTGGGGATGTCTTCAGTGGGTGTGGTGGGGTTGTCTTCAGTGGGTGTGGTGGGGGTTGTCTTCAGTGGGTGTAGTGGGGGATGTCTTCAGTGGGTGTGGTGGGGGTTGTCTTCAGTGGGTGTGGTGGGGGTTGTCTTCAGTGGGTGTGGTGGGGATGTCTCAGTGGGTGTGGTGGGGGTTGTCTTTAGTGGGTGTGGTGGGGGTTGTCTTTAGTGGGTGTAGTGGGGATGTCTTCAGTGGGTGTGGTGGGGGATGTCTTCAGTGGGTGTGGTGGGGGTTGTCTTTAGTGGGTGTGGTGGGGGTTGTCTTAGTGGGTGTAGTGGGGGATGTCTTCAGTGGGTGTGGTGGGGTTGTCTTCAGTGGGTGTGGTGGGGGTTGTCTTCAGTGGGTGGTGGGGATGTCTTCAGTGGGTGTGGTGGGGTTGTCTTCAGTGGGTGTGGTGGGGTTGTCTTTAGTGGGTGTGGTGGGGGATGTCAGAGTTCTAACAAGGGGACTGACAGAGGTTATAGAAGTTGGGGGTCTGACAGGTTGGTGGGTCCTGTCTTGTCTGTCCTGCCTGTGGTGGGGGTGAAGTGTGCTGTTCTGTTGGCTTCTCTAGGGGATGGCCAGCTCTCTCATTGTCCCACCACAGCTTTCTCACCCCACTCAGCGCGCTCTCTCTCTCTCCCTCTCTCTCTCTCTCTATGGTTAATTGTGTGGGCGTGCAGGACAGGTGTATAATGACAGGGATAGAAACAGTGTGGCCTTCTGTTCCACTTACCACGAGATCGGCCCCATATGCCCCCGATTCCAAATACAGTGCACTACTTTTGACCAGAGCTCTATGGGCCTTGAGCTCTATGGGCCTTGAGCTCTATGGGCATTGAGCTCTATGGGGCCTTGAGCTCTATGGGCCTTGAGCTCTATGGGCATTGAGCTCTATGGGCCTTGAGCTCTATGGGCCTTGAGCACTGTAGTATCTGGGATCTACATCTGTTTATATTAGTTACTGTGCTGTTACGAAGCTGTAATGCATTACGGCAGTGTTACGTTACTACACCTAATAGGAAATGCACATGCGCACTGGAATGCCGCGAACTGTAGAGCACGAGGGTTTTTGACTAAACGACAACTAACTGTACTCCCGTCTCCTGCCTGGTCATTTCTCCACAACACAAATATTACAAGCACTATGGGCCTTGAGCTCTATGGGCTTTGAGCTCTAAGGGCCTTGAGCTCTATGGGCTTTGAGCTCTATGGGCCTTGAGCTCTATGGGCATTGATCTCTATGGGGCTTTGAGCTCTATGGGCCTTGAGCTCTATGGGCTTTGAGCTCTATGGGCCTTGAGCTCTATGGGCCTTGAGCTCTATGGACCTTGAGCTCTATGGGCCTTAAGCTCTATGGGCCTTAAGCTCTATGAGCCTTGAGCTCTATGGGCCTTAAGATCTATGGGCCTTAAGCTCTATGGGCCTTGAGCTCTATGGGCCTTGAGCTCTATGAGCCTTGAGCTCTATGGGCCTTAAGCTCTATGGGCCTTGAGCCTTGAGCTCTATGGGCCTTAAGCTCTATGGGCCTTGAGCTCTCTATGAGCCTTGAGCTCTATGGGCCTTAAGCTCTATGGGCCTTAAGCTCTATGGGCCTTGAGCTCTATGAGCCTTGAGCTCTATGAGCCTTGAGCTCTATGGGCCTTAAGCTCTATGGGCCTTGAGCTCTATGGGCCTTAAGCTCTATGGGCCTTAAGCTCTATGGGCCTTAAGCTCTATGGGCCTTGAGCTCTATGAGCCTTGAGCTCTATGAGCCTTGAGCTCTATGGGCCTTAAGCTCTATGGGCCTTGAGCTCTATGGGCCTTAAGCTCTATGGGCCTTGAGCTCTATGGGCCTTAAGCCTATGGGCCTTGAGCTCTATGGGCCTTAAGCTCTATGGGCCTTAAGCTCTATGGCACTATATCTACCAAAACACTATATCCACCAAAACACTATATCCACCAAAACACTATATCCACCAAAACACTATATCCACCATGACACTATATCCACCATAACACTATATCCACCAAAACACTATATCCACCATGACACTATATCCACCATGACACTGTATCCACCATGACACTATATCCACCATGACACTATATCCACCAAGATACTATATCCACAATAACACTATATCCACCAAAACACTATATCCACCATGACACTATATCCACCATGACACTGTATCCACCATGACACTATATCCACCATGACACTATATCCACCATGACACTATATCCACCATGACACTATATCCACCAAAACACTATATCCAGTTTCTAAAACTGTTTGAATGATGTCTGTGAGCATAACAATACTCATATGGCAGGCAAAACCTGAGAAAAAAATCCAACCAGGAAGTGGGAAGTCTGAGGTTTGTAGTTTTTCAAGTCTTAGCCTTTCCAATATACAGTGTCTGTGGGGCCATGTTGCACTTTCTAAGGCTTCCACTAGATGTCAACAGTCTTTAGAACCTTGTTTCAGGCTTCTACTGTGAAGTGGGAGAGAATGAGAGCTGATTGAGTCATGGGTTTGCCAGAAGTCCATGTGCTCAGTCAGGCACGCGCCCGTGAGAGTTAGCTCCATTCCCTTTCATTTCTAAAGACAAAGGAATTCTCAGGTTGAAACATTATTGAAGATTTATGATAAAAACATCCTAAAGATTGATTATATACATCGTTTGACATGTTTCTACGAACTGTAATGTAACTTTGTTGACTTTGTCTGGACCTAATGCCTGCGCATTTGGATTACTGTACTAAATGCACAAACAAAAAGGAGGTATTTGGACATAAATGATGGACTTTATTGAATAAAACTAACACTTATTGTGGAACTGCGATTCCTGGGAGTGCATTCTGATGAAGATCATCAAAGGTAAGTGAATATTTATAATGCTATTTCTGACTCCACAACATGGCCGGTATCTGTATTGCTTGTTTTGATCTCTGAACACTGTACTCAGATTATTCCATGGTGTGCTTTTTCCGTAAAGCTTTTTTGAAATCTGACAGAGGTTGCATTAAGGAGAAGTATATCTTTAATTGCATGCATAACAGTTGTATTTTCATCAACATTTATGAGGAGTATTTCTGTAAATTGGCGTAGCTCTCTGCACTTTCACCCGATGTTTTGGAGGCAAAACATAACAACACGCCAATGTAAACAGAGATTTTTTTTTATATAAATATGAACCTTATCAAACAAAACATACATGTATTCTGTAACATGAAGTCCTATGAGTGCCATCTGATGAAGATCATCAAAGGTTAGTGATTCATTTTATCTCTATTTCTGGTTTTTGTGACTCCTCTCTTTGGCTGGAAACATGGCTGTGTTATTTTGTGACTAGGTACTGACCTAACATAATCACATGGTATGCTTTTGTCGTAAAGCCTTTTTTTGAAATCGGACACTGTGGTAGGATTAACAACAAGTTTATCTTTAAAATGGTGTATAATACATGTATGTTTGAGGAATTTTAAGTATGAGATTCCTGTTGTTTGAATTTTGCACCCTGCACTTTCACTGGATGTTGGTCAGGTGGGGACTTTAGCGTCCCACGTACCCTAGAGAGGTTAACTAGGGCCTGTTCTCGTACTAAATTGTAACCCCTCTCCAGGTCTCTGATTACTACTTTGTTTCCTTTTCTGTTTCCTTTCCTCCAACACTAACCACTCAGCCTCTACCCAGATGTTCATGCGCCGTTGCAATTTTGCTCTCTCTCTCCACTACGTTCTCCTCTTCAACCTATCATCTCTCCCTTCCGTTAAGTCCTTCTCCCTCCTGTCTCCTGATTCTGCCTCTTCCACCTTACTCTCCTTCCTTTCCTCATCCTATGACTCGCACTGTCCCCTTTCCTACCAGCTGGCCCTCCCCTCCTGCCCTGTGGCTGAGTGACTCGCACTGTCCCCTTTCCTAACAGCTAGCCCTCCCCTCCTGCCCTGTGGCTGAGTGACTCATTGCGATCTTAGAAAACAGGGCTGTGGGCAGCTGAGTGACTCATTGTGATCTTAGAAAACAGGGCTGTGGGCAGCTGAGTGAAAATGGAGGAAAAGTAAACTTCCGGAGGACTCCCTCCTCTCTACCTTCTCTTCCTCTGTATCCGCTGCTAAAGCCACTTTCTATCACTCTAAAAGGTCAAGCTTCTGCTTCTAACCCCAGGAAAGGCTTTTCCACCTTCTCCTCCCTCCTTAATCATCCACCCCACCCCTTCCCCCTCCCTAACTGTGGATGACTTGGTCAACATCTTTGAAGGTTTACAACATCCGCTCCTCGTTCACTCAGCCGACTGAGTTCACTGGTCCCACTCACACAGAACTACCCTACGCCTTGACCTCTTTCTCCCCTCTCTCTCCAGATGATATCCTGCTAGTGACTAGTGAGGTTGGCCGCCAGACAACCTTCCCGCTCAACCCCATCCCCTCCTCCCTTCTCCAGACCATCTCTGGAGACCTTCTCCCATTCCCCTCTTCCCTCATCAACTCCTCCCTGACCACTGGCCCGAGTCGATCCTCTCCCCATGAAACCAACACTCGACTCCTAATGTCAAAATCTATAGACCTGTATCCCTTTTTCTTTCCTTTCCAAAACACTTGAGCTTAATGTCCCTGATAGACTCTCTCGTTATCTCTCTCAGAACAATCTTCTTGACCCTAGCCAGTCAGGCTTCAAGGCGGGTCACTCAACCGAGACTGCTCTTCTCTGTGTGACGAGGCTCTCCGCACTGCCAAAGCTGACTCTCTTTCCTCTGTTCTGATCCTCCTACATCTATACGCTGCCTTCAACACCGTGAATTGTCAGATCCTCCTCTCCACCCTCTCAGGGCTGGGCGTCTCAGGCTCTATCAGATCCTCCTCTCCACCCTCTCAGGGCTGGGCGTCTCAGGCTCTGCACACTCTGATTGCATCCTACCTGGCAGGCTGCTCCTAACAGGTGACGTGGAGAGGATCTGTGTCTCTACCACGTACTCACTACTGGTGTCCCTCAGGGCTCGGATCTAGGCCCTGTACTCTATACACCAAATCGCTCTTCTAACTCATTTCTTCACATATCCTGTGTCCTATCATTGCTATGCGGATGACACTCAACTACTTTTCTCCTTCCCACTTCTGACAACCAGGTGGCGAAAGGAATCTCTGCGTGCCTGGCAGATAGCTCAGCTTGGATGTCGCTCAGCTTGGATGTCGGCCCACCACCTCAAGCCCAACCTCCTCCAGGGGAAGGCCTGGCCGCTCCAAGACCTGTCCATCATGGTTGACAACTCCACCGTGTCACCCTTCCAGAGTGCAATGTACCTTGGCGTGACCCTGGACAACACCCTGTCATTCTCAGCAAACGTCAAATCAGTGACTCACTCCTGCAGGTTCATGCTCTACAACATCTGTATAGTACGACCCTACCTCACACAGGAAGCGGCGTAGGTCCTAATCCAGGCACAATGTCATCTCCCGTCTGGACTACTGCAACTTGCTCTTGGCTGGGCTGCTTGTGCCATCAAACCCTGCTACTTATCCAAAACGCTGCAGCCCGCCTGGTTTTCAAACTTCCCATGTTCTCCGATGTCACCCAGCTCCTCCATACACTCCACTGGCTTCCAGTCCAAAATCTTGAATCCACTATAAAACCATGGTGCTTGTGTACGGTGCAGCAAGAGGAACAACTCAATCATCAAGTTTGCGGACGACACAACAGTGGTAGGCTTGATTACCAACAACGACGAGACGGCCTACAGGGAGGAGGTGAGGGCCCTCGGAGTGTGGTGTCAGGAAAATAACCTCACACTCAACGTCAACAAAACTAAGGAGATGATTGTGGACTTCAGGAAACAGCAGAGGGAACACCCCCTATCCACATTGATGGAACAGTAGTGGAGAGGGTAGTAAGTTTTAAGTTCCTCGGCGTACACATCACAGACAAACTGAACTGGTCCATCCACACAGACAGCATCGTGAAGAAGGCGCAGCAGCGCCTCTTCAACCTCAGGAGGCTGAAGAAATTCGGCTTGTCACCAAAAGCACTCACAAACTTCTACAGATGCGCAATCGAGAGCATCCTGGAGGGCTGTATCACCACCTGGTACGGCAACTGCTCCGCCCACAACCGTAAGGCTCTCCAGAGGGTAGTGAGGTCTGCACAACGCATCACCGGGGGCAAACTACCTGCCCTCCAGGACACCAACACCACCCGATGTCACAGGAAAGCCATAAAGATCATCAAGGACAACAACCACCCGAGCCACTGCCTGTTCACCCCACTATCATCCAGAAGGCGAGGTCAGTACAGGTGCATCAAAGCTGGGACCGAGAGACTGAAAACAGCTTCTATCTCAAGGCCATCAGACTGTTAAACAGCCACCACTAACATTGAGTGGCTGCTGCCAACACACTGACTCAACTCCAGCCACTTTAATAATGGGAATTGATGGGAAATTATGTAAAATATATCACTAGCCACTTTAAACAATGCTACCTAATATAATGTTTACATACCCTACATTATTCATCTCATATGTATATGTATATACTGTACTCTATATCATCTACTGTATCTTTATGTAATACATGTATCACTAGCCACTTTAACTATGCCACTTTGTTTACATACTCATCTCATATGTATATACTGCACTCAATACCATCTACTGTATCTTGCCTATGCCGCTCTGTACCATCACTCACTCATATCTTTATGTACATATTCTTTATCCCCTCACACTTGCGTCTATAAGGTAGTAGTTTTGGAATTGTTAGCTAGATTACTTGTTGGTTATTACTGCATTATCGGAACTAGAAGCACAAGCATTTCGCTACACTCGCATTAACATCTGCTAACCATGTGTATGTGACAAATACAATTTGATTTGATTTGAACTGCCCCTCCCTACCTTCCGGCTATGCTCAAACCCTACACCCAAACCCATTCTGCCACCTCTGGTCTCTTGGCCCTCCCACCCCTACCAGAGGGCAGCTCCCGCTCAGCCCAGTCCAAGCTCTTCTGGAACCCCAATGGAACCCCCCAATGGAACCATGTTCCCCTTGAAGCAAGGTCAGCTAGGAAACCCTGCCCATATTCTAAAAGCACCTGAAAGTCTACCTCTTCAAATAGTTTCTTAAAAATGATCCCCTTACTCACCTCGAGTCCCCCCCCCCCAAAAAAAAAAAATAATATTAAAAAAATACCTGAACCAACCCCTTGCACTTTAACCTGGACAATAAACTAAAGGCCAAATATACATTGGTGTTGCTTCCCTAGTTACAGTTTTCACTGGGCTTGAAAATCTATGGCAATACTTGAAAGTGGCTGTCTAGCAATGTTTAAACAACCAACATGAAAGTGCTTGAAGAATTTGTAAAAGAATAATGTGAAAATATTGTACAATCCAGGTTTGTAAAGTTCTTTGAGATTTACCAAGAAATACTCACAACTGTAAACTCAGCCAAAGGTGATTCTAACACAGGGGTGTCTCAGGGGTGTGAATACTTATGTAAATGAGATATTTCTGTATTTCATTTGAAATATATTTGCAAAAAATGTCTAAAAACATGTTTTCACTTTGTCATTATCGAGGGGTGTGAATACCTTCTGAAGGCACTGTATTGTACAGCATATGTTCAACAGTGTGTGCTTTGAAAAATGATCTGCGTAGAAAATCCCATACCTGTCTTTTTTATGATGAACACATTTTGATAGGCAATGAGGATAGAAAACATGAAGCTACAACCAATTCAATTTCAAAGAGGTATCATTGAAAACATACGTTTTATTTCTCCAGAGTGAGGGAAATTTTAGCCGTACTTTCGCTGCACATGGCAGTTACCAGAAGTCGACGTAGCCACAAGAAGACCGCAGGCCTTTACGTGCAGCTGGAAATAGAGATGCTTTGTGCGTGAGAAACAGCCAGGCAGGGATGAAGGTATGAAAACGTTCCCTGTCCACAGCCCTCCCTGCTCCACTCCAGCAGACAGAGTGGTCCTATAGAGGGTCCCTCCCTGCTCCACTCCAGCAGACAGAGTGGTCCTATAGAGGGTCCCTCCCTGCTCCACTCCAGCAGACAGAGTGGTCCTATAGAGGGTCCCTCCCTGCTCCACTCCAGCAGACAGAGTGGTCCTATAGAGGGTCCCTCCCTGCTCCACTCCAGCAGACAGAGTGGTCCTATAGAGGGTCCCTCCCTGCTCCACTCCAGCAGACAGAGTGGTCCTATAGACGGTCCCTCCCTGCTCCACTCCAGCAGACAGAGTGGTCCTATAGAGGGTCCCTCCCCTGCTCCCACTCCAGCAGACAGAGTGGTCCTATGAGGGTCCTCCCTGCTCCACTCCAGCAGACAGAGTGGTCCTATAGAGGGTCCCTCCCTGCTCCACTCCAGCAGACAGAGTGGTCCTATAGAGGGTCCCTCCTGCTCCACTCCAGCAGACAGAGTGGTCCTATAGAGGGTCCCTCCCTGCTCCACTCCAGCAGACAGAGTGGTCCTATAGAGGGTCCCTCCCTGCTCCACTCCAGCAGACAGAGTGGTCCTATAGAGGGTCCCTCCCTGCTCCACTCCAGCAGACAGAGTGGTCCTATAGAGGGTCCCTCTCTGGGACGCCCGACGACAGGAGGGTATATCCTGCCTACAGCCTCCCGACGTCTCCTCACCACTGCGTCCAACTGTCACACAATTCCCTACATAGAGCACTTTTTGGACCAGAGCCTTGGTTAACAGTAGTGCACTTCATAGGGAATAGGGTGCCATTGGAGACGTTGGCAGAGAGTAACATCTGAGAGCTCTCTAATAGGCTAACACTGCCACTGGAGGGTAAGAGGGGAAAAAGAGAAAAACAAGGGATCAGTCATATCTAACTACTACTACTACCTAAAACCTAGTAATATCTAGACTACTACCCTATAAAACCTAGTAATATCTAGACTACTACCTATAAAACCTAGTAATATCTAGACTACTACCCTATAAAACCTAGTAATATCTAGACTACTACCCTATAAAACCTAGTCATATCTAGACTACTACCCCTAGTAATATCTAGACTACTACCCTATAAAACCCAGTCATATCTAGACTACTACCCTATAAAACCTAGTAATATCTAGACTACTACCCTATAAAACCTAGTAATATCTAGACTACTACCCTATAAAACCCAGTAATATCTAGACTACTACCCTATAAAACCTAGTAATATCTAGACTACTACCCTATAAAACCTAGTAATATCTAGACTACTAATAAAACCTAGTAATATCTAGACTACTACCCTATAAAACCCAGTCATATCTAGACTACTACCCTGGAAAACCTAGTAATATCTAGACTACTACCCTATAAAACCTAGTAATATCTAGACTACTACCCTATAAAACCTAGTAATATCTAGACTACTACCTATAAAACCTAGTAATATCTAGACTACTACCCTATAAACCTAGTCATATCTAGACTACTACCCTATAAAACCTAGTAATATCTAGACTGCTACCCTATAAAACCTAGTAATATCTAGACTACTACCCTATAAAACCCAGTAATATCTAGACTACTACCCTATAAAACCTAGTAATATCTAGACTACTACCCTATAAAACCTAGTAATATCTAGACTACTACCCTATAAAACCTAGTAATATCTAGACTACTACCCTATAAACCCAGTCATATCTAGACTACTACCCTATAAAACCTAGTAATATCTAGACTACTACCCTATAAAACCTAGTAATATCTAGACTACTACCCTATAAAACCTAGTACTATCTGGACTACTACCCTATAAAACCTAGTAATATCTAGACTACTACCCTATAAACCCAGTCATATCTAGACTACTACCCTATAAAACCTAGTAATATCTAGACTACTACCCTATAAAACCCAGTAATATCTAGACTACTACCCTATAAAACCCAGTCATATCTAGACTACTACCCTATAAAACCTAGTAATATCTAGACTACTACCCTATAAAACCTAGTAATATCTAGACTACTACCCTATAAAACCTAGTAATATCTAGACTAATACCCTATAAAACCTAGTAATATCTAGACTACTACCCTATAAAACCCAGTAATATCTAGACTACTACCCTATAAAACCCAGTCATATCTAGACTACTACCCTATAAAACCTAGTAATATCTAGACTACTATAAAACCCTATAAACCTAGTAATATCTAGACTACTACCCTATAAAACCTAGTAATATCTAGACTACTACCCTATAAACCTAGTAATATCTAGACTACTACCCTATAAAACCCAGTCATATCTAGACTACTACCCTATAAAACCTAGTAATATCTAGACTACTACCCTATAAAACCTAGTAATATCTAGACTACTACCCTATAAAACCTAGTAATATCTAGACTACTACCCTATAAAACCTAGTAATATCTAGACTACTACCCTATAAAACCTAGTAATATCTAGACTACTACCCTATAAAACCTAGTAATATCTAGACTACTACCCTATAAAACCTAGTAATATCTAGACTACTACCCTATAAAACCCAGTCATATCTAGACTACTACCCTATAAAACCTAGTAATATCTAGACTACTACCCTATAAAACCTAGTAATATCTAGACTACTACCCTATAAAACCCAGTCATATCTAGACTACTACCCTATAAAACCTAGTAATATCTAGACTACTACCCTATAAAACCTAGTAATATCTAGACTACTACCCTATAAAACCCAGTCATATCTAGACTACTACCCTATAAAACCTAGTAATATCTAGACTACACCCTATAAAACCAGTCATATCTAGACTACTACCCTATAAAACCTAGTAATATCTAGACTACTACCCTATAAAACCTAGTAATATCTAGACTACTACCCTATAAAACCTAGTAATATCTAGACTACCCCTATAAAACCTAGTAATATCTAGACTACTACCCTATAAAACCTAGTAATATCTAGACTACTACTATAAAACCCAGTCATATCTAGACTACTACCCTAAAAACCTAGTAATATCTAGACTACTACCCTATAAAACCTAGTAATATCTAGACTACTACCCTATAAAACCTAGTAATATCTAGACTACTAATAAAACCTAGTAATATCTAGTACTACTATATAAAACCTAGTAATATCTAGACTACTACCCTATAAAACCTAGTAATATCTAGACTACTACCCTATAAAACCTAGTAATATCTAGACTACTACCCTATAAAACCCAGTCATATCTAGACTACTACTACTACCTATAAAACCTAGTAATATCTAGACTACTACCCTATAAAACCTAGTAATATCTAGACTACTACCCTATAAAACCTAGTAATATCTAGACTACTACCCTATAAAACCTAGTAATATCTAGACTACTACTCCTATAAAACCTAGTAATATCTAGACTACTACCCTATAAAACCTAGTAATATCTAGACTACTACCCTATAAAACCTAGTAATATCTAGACTACCCCTATAAAACCCAGTCATATCTAGACTACTACCCTATAAAACCCAGTATATCTAGACTACTACCCTATAAAACCTAGTAATATCTAGACTACTACCCTATAAAACCTAGTAATATCTAGACTACTACCCTATAAAACCTAGTAATATCTAGACTACTACCCTATAAAACCTAGTAATATCTAGACTACTACCCTATAAAACCTGTAATATCTAGACTACTACCCTATAAACCCAGTCATATCTAGACTACACCCTATAAAACCTAGTAATATCTAGACTACTACCCTATAAAACCTAGTAATATCTAGACTACTACCCTATAAACCTAGTAATATCTAGACTACTACCCTATAAAACCTAGTAATATCTAGACTACTACCCTATAAAAACCCAGTCATATCTAGACTACTACCCTATAAAACCTAGTAATATCTAGACTACTACTACCTATAAAACCTAGTAATATCTAGACTACTACCCTATAAAACCTAGTAATATCTAGACTACTACCCTATAAAACCTAGTAATATCTAGACTACTACCCTATAAAACCTAGTAATATCTAGACTACTACCCTATAAAACCTAGTAATATCTAGACTACTACCCTATAAAACCTAGTAATATCTAGACTAGACTACCCTATAAAACCCAGTCATATCTAGACTACTACCCTATAAAACCTAGTAATATCTAGACTACTACCCTATAAAACCTAGTAATATCTAGACTACTACCCTATAAAACCCAGTCATATCTAGACTACTACCCTATAAAACCTAGTAATATCTAGACTACTACCCTATAAAACCTAGTAATATCTAGACTACTACCCTATAAAACCCAGTCATATCTAGACTACTACCCTATAAAACCTAGTAATATCTAGACTACTACCCTATAAAACCCAGTCATATCTAGACTACTACCCTATAAAACCTAGTAATATCAGACTACTATATAAAACCTAGTAATATCTAGACTACTACCTATAAACCTAGTAATATCTAGACTACTACCCTATAAAACCTAGTAATATCTAGACTACTACCCTATAAAACCTAGTAATATCTAGACTACTACCCTATAAAACCCAGTCATATCTAGACTACTACCCTATAAAACCTAGTAATATCTAGACTACTACCCTATAAACCTAGTAATATCTAGACTACTACCCCCATAAAACCTAGTAATATCTAGACTACTACCCTATAAAACCTAGTCATATCTAGACTACTACTACCTAGTAATATCCTACTTTAAAACCTAGTCATATCTAGACTACTACCCTATAAAACCTAGTAATATCTAGACTACTACTACTCCTATAAAACCCAGTCATATCTAGACTACTACTACCCTATAAAACCTAGTAATATCTAGACTACCCCTATAAAACCCAGTCATATCTATAAAACCTACTACTACTACCCTATAAAACCTATAAAGACTACTACCATAAAACCTAGTCATATCTAGACTACTACTACCTACCCTACCTCTATAAAACCTAGTCATATCTAGACTACTACTACTACTACTACTACCCTATAAAACCCAGTCATATCTATACTACCCTATAAACCTACTACTACCCCTATAAAACCCAGTCATATCTAGACTACTACTATAAAACCTAGTAATATCTAGTCATATAAAACCTAGACTATCTACTACTACCCATAAAACCTAGTAATATATCTACCCTATAAAACTACTAGACTACTACCCTATAAAACCTAGTAATATCTAGACTACTACTACTAAAACCTAGTTATCTAGAACTACCCTATAAAACCTAGTCATATCTAGACTACTACCCTATAAAACCTAGTAATATCTAGACTACTACCCTATAAAACCTAGTAATATCTAGACTACTACTACCCCTAGTAAATCCCAGACTCATATCCTAGTAATATCTACTACTACCCTATAAAACCTAGTAATATCTAGACTACACCCTATAAAACCTAGTAATATCTAGACTACTACCCTATAAAACCTAGTCATATCTAGACTACTACTACTACTAGACCCCCTATAAAACCTAGTAATATCTAGACTAACTACCTACTACTACCCCTAAAAACCTAGTCATATCTAGACTACTACTACTAAAACCTAGTAAACCTAGTCATATAAAACCTAGACTACTACTACTACCCTATAAAACCTAGTAATATCTAGACTACATATAAAACCTAGTAATACTAGACTACTACCCTATAAAACCTAGTAATATCTAGACTACATATAAAACCTAGTACTACTACTACTACCCTATAAAACCTAGTCATATCTAGACTACTACTACCCCATAAAACCCAGTCATATCTAGACTACTACTACCTACTAGACTACTACCCTATAAAACCTAGTAATATCTAGACTACTACTACCCATAAACCCAGTCATATCTAGACTACTACCCTATAAAACCTAGTAATATCTAGACTACTACCCTATAAAACCTAGTAATATCTAGACTACTACCCTATAAAACCTAGTAATATCTATATCTATAAAACCTACATATCTAGACTACCCTGCCATTTAAAACCCAGTCATATCTAGACTACTACTACTACTACCCTATAAAACCCAGTCATATCTAGACTACTACTACTACCCCATAAAACCAGTCATATCTAGACTACTACTACTACCCCATAACACCCAGTCATATCTAGACTAGTACTACTACCCCATAAAACCCAGTCATATCTAAACTACTACTACTACCCTATAAAACTCTGTCATATCTAGACTACTACTACTCCTACCCCATAAAACCCAGTCATATCTAGACTACTACTACTACCCTATAAAACTCTGTCATATCTAGACTACTACTACTACTACCCCATAACACCCAGTCATATCTAACTACTACTACTACCCCATAAACCCAGTCATATCTAAACTACTACTACTACCCCATAAAACCCAGTCATATCTAGACTACTACTACTACCCCATAAAACCCAGTCATATCTAAACTACTACTACTACCCCATAAAACTCTGTCATATCTAGACTACTACTACTACCCCATAAAACCCAGTCATATCTAGACTACTACTACCCCATAAAACTCCAGTCATATCTAGACTACTACTACCCTATAAAACCCAGTCATATCTAGACTACTACTACTACCCCATAAAACCCAGTCATATCGACATGACTACTACTACCCTATAAAACCCAGTCATATCTAAACTACTACTACTACCCCATAACACCCAGTCATATCTAACTACTACTACTACCCCATAAAACCCCGTATATATACACTACTACTACCCCATAAAACCCAGTCATATCTAGACTACTACTACCCCATAAACCCAGTTATATCTAAACTACTACTACTACCCTATAAAACCCAGTAATATCTAGACTACTACTACTACCCCATAAAACCCAGTCACATCTAAACTACTACTACTACTAAAACCCAGTGATATCTACCCTATAAAAAACCCAGTCATATACACTACTACTACTAAACCCAGTCATAAGACTAACTGCCCTATAAAACCCAGTTATATCTAAACTACTACTACTACCCTATAAAACCCAGTCATATCTAGACTACTACTACTATATAAAACCCAGTCATATATAAACTACTAATACTACCCCATAAACCCAGTCATATCTAAACTACTACTACTACCCTATAAAACCCAGTCATATCTACACTACTACTACTACTACCTATAAAACCCAGTCATATATAAACTACTAATACTATCTAAAACCCAGTCACCTAAACTACTAACTACCCTATAAACCCAGTCATATCTAAAACTACTACTACTACCCTATAAAACCCAGTCATATCTAAACTACTACTACTACCCTATAAAACCCAGTCATATCTAAACTACTACCCAATAAAACCCACTGGAGTGCAGTTTATTCAAGTTAATAAGTCATATATCATCATTATTTCGTGGCATGTGAGATATATCTTTTCCGTGTTCTGTTTCAATTGGTTTAATCACATTTTCACACACATTTATTAATTCCATGATTAAAGTCCTTATAGATACTCAGCTGCTCCTGATGATTCTACTGTAATAATGTCCCTATGCTATATTGCACCATTTTATTAGGCCTATTGTAGATTATAGAGGATGTTTTAACAGGCCTATAGTAGATTATAGAGGATGTTTTAACAGGCCTATTGTAGATGTTTTATAGGCCTAGGATTATAGAGGATGTTTTAACAGGCCTATTGTAGATTATAGAGGATGTTTTAACAGGCCTATTGTAGATTATAGAGGATGTTTTAACAGGCCTATAGTAGATTATAGAGGATGTTTTAACAGGCCTATTGTAGATTATAGAGGATGTTTTAACAGGCCTATTGTAGATTATAGAGGATGTTTTAACAGGCCTATTGTAGATTATAGAGGATGTTTTAACAGGCCTATTGTAGATTATAGAGGATGTTTTAACAGGCCTATTGTAGATTATAGAGGATGTTTTAACAGGCCTATTGTAGATTATAGAGGATGTTTTAACAGGCCTATAGTAGATTATAGAGGATGTTTTAACAGGCCTATAGTAGATTATAGAGGATGTTTTAACAGGCCTATAGTAGATTATAGAGGATGTTTTAACAGGCCTATAGTAGATTATAGAGGATGTTTTAACAGGCCTATATTAGATTATAGAGGATGTTTTAACAGGCCTATAGAGGATGTTTTAACAGGCCTATTGTAGATTATAGAGGATGTTTTAACAGGCCTATAGTAGATTATAGAGGATGTTTTAACAGGCCTATAGTAGATTATAGAGGATGTTTTATCAGGCCTATTGTAGATTGTAGAGGATATTTATAGTATTGATTAGTTTTGATATTTTAGTGCAGCTGGTGGCCACACCATACTGACTGTTACTTTGATTATGACCACCCCTTTGTTCAGGGACACATTATTAGCCACATGTCTGTGGAACTTGTTCAGTTTATGTCTCAGTTGTTGAATCTTGCTATGTTCATACAAATATTCACACATGTTAAGTCTGCTGAAAATAAACGCAGTTGACAGTGAGAGGACGTTTCATTTCTTTTTTGCTGAGTTTACAAACCCCTTAACGTTGTGAGTTTACTGTATATTTAATATTTTGTTGTTGTTGTACCCAAACCTGAACATAAACATACAGGGACGGTTTCCTGGACACAGATTAAACCTAATCTTGAACCCCAAAAAAGCATTTTTTCAATGGAGATCCTCCACAGAGAGTTCTAACTGTCTCTGTCCACTATGGCAGACCAGATTGTACCAATTTACTGACATGGAAGTCCTCTCCCCTGTAGCTGTTCCCCAGTTCTTTGCTGTAAATGAGAAGGTGTTCTCAGTCAATTTACCTGGTAAAATAAGGGTTCAAATTAAAATACATCAATAAAGATAGATAGATAGATAGATAGATAGATAGATAGATAGATAGATAGATAGATAGATAGATAGATAGATAGATAGATAGAGTGAATTCCCATAGACTATATTGTTGTTGCTGTCTTAAGATCCTGTAAAAAAAAAGTGAAAAAATGAAATGGAGGAGTTGTTGGCTCTGTCTACTCAGTACCGTGACTCAAACAGGTTGACAATCACAGATTTCACAGTACATTTTGTCAAAGAACAACAACACGATCTGACATGCCTGTGGCGGTTGTAGTCATAGTACTGTAGCCCACAACTTAACATCTAGTCTGTGTCGCAAATGGCACCCTATTCCCTATATAGTGCACTACTTTTGACCAGAGCCCTGATCAATATAAGTGCACTATAAAGGGAATAAAGGTGCCATTTGGAACATTAACCTCGAAGAGAAGTGGATTGAGGATCCAGACACTGGTTCAAACCCCCCTAGGCATGTTTCGCAGAGTGTTTTACCATGAATTGTGACGATATCTGGCTCGTTGTCTTTGTGAGACCTGCTTCTCTGTAGCCTGCAGTTTTTTGTCACTTGTTATTAATACTGTATGTTGTTCATTAGTATTTTGAGAGTGTATCCTTATCCTCACGTATAACTAGTCTAAATTAGCTTATTTAGCCATTAAAGTAAAGAACGTACCTATCGCTGCATTCAGTGAAGTTAGTACCTCTGAAAATGTCATTTTTCAGGCATCGAGGTATGCTGAGTAAGTACAGTGTTTGCATTCAGGTTGAGGGTTTTTGGACTGGACAAGACTGCTGTTATTCTTGGATAGCCTTGGATAACTTCTAGAGTAATTACGAGTCCCGTGCAAATATTTTTTTTTTTGTAAAACTGGATAAACAACTGTGTCCCAGAGAGAAGTTAAAGGTCATCAGATGACACACAACTTCCCACAACAGGTTCAACAGGGATTATCCAACTTGTTCTAATGATATACTGTATTTCGTTCCTCCACTCTGCCTTGTCTTGTTCTGTCATGTGTTGTGCCATTTACCTTCATCTTCATCTTTACCTTCATCTTTTTTGCTGCCACCCACATGACCTCAGACTGTTAACGAATGTATGTTGTGTTGGATCATGTTTTAACACCCGTACCAGGCCAACATGTCTGCTGTATGGGATTTCTCTTTTTATGTATTTCATTTAGACTCTCTTCCAGGTCTGGAAAGAACAAAGTCGGTAACTTAAATGATATAATCTTCGCAGGGCTTCTTCAAATTAGCAGGAAGTTAACTATTCAAGAGACCTTTCATTTTTTTATTTTTTTTAACTAGGCATGTCAGTTAAGAAAAATATTATTTTCAATGACAGCCAAGGAACAGTGGCTTAACTGGATGTTCAGGGGCAGAACAACAAATGTGTATCTTGTCAGGTGGGGGATTTGAACTTGCAACCTTCCGGTTACTTGCCCAACGCTCTAACCACTAGGCTACCCTACTTCCTGTCACGTTCTGACCTTTATTTCCTTTGTTTTGTCATTATTTGATTATTAAAATGAGGGTTGTTGTTTAAGAAAAAAACGAGGGTTGTTGTTTAAGAAAAACGAGGGTTGTTGTTTAAGAAAAACGAGGGTTGTTGTTTAAGAAAAAAACGAGGGTTGTTGTTTAAGAAAAACGAGGGTTGTTGTTTAAGAAGAACGAGGGTTGTTATTTAAGAAGAACGAGGGTTGTTTAAGAAAAATGAGGCTTGTTGTTTAAGAAAAATGAGGCTTGTTGTTCAAGAAAAAAACGAGGGTCGTTGTTCAAGAAAAACGAGGGTTGTTGTTTAAGAAAACGAGGGTTGTTGTTTAAGAAAACGAGGGTTGTTGTTCAAGAAAACTAGTGTTGTTGTTCAAGAAAAAAACGAGGTTGTTGTTTAAGAAAAACGAGGGTTGTTGTTTAAGAAAAACGAGGGTTGTTGTTTAAGAAAAACGAGGGTTGTTGTTCAAGAAAACGAGGGTTGTTTAAGAAAACGGGGTTGTTGTTTAAGAAAAACGCCCAGGTTGTTGTTTAAGAAAAACAAGGGTTGTTGTTTAAGAAAAACAAGGGTTGTTGTTTAAGAAAAACGAGGTTGTTGTTTAAGAAAAATGAGGGTTTCTCAAAGTAAATAACCAGGGTAGGGTGGTACCACATAAACTGGACATCTATTCACAAAGCATTTCAGAAAAATGAGGGTTGAGCTAGAACAGGTACCCCTTCTGTTCATTGTGACTTTGGAACAAATAACTGATCCCAGGTCTGTCACACAGTGTGGACTGTAATAAAGAAACCTTCCTCAACCCACTTCCCTGGACTGTTATGTTCCTATATGTAGCTATTTAAATATTTCACTTCTGTCACACAGTGTGGACTGTGGAGAGCTAGAAACATACCTTCTGTCACACAGTGTGACTGTATAAAACCAGGTACATACCTTCTGTCACACAGTGTGGACTGTGGACAAACAAAAGGTCAACACACAGTGTCACTGACCAGCTCGGAATCATACCTTCTCCGCTGTCAATCTGGTTTGTGGAGCCGCTAGTGCACCTCCCAGCCACCTCCAAGGTACTAAATGATATCATAACCGCCATCGATAAAAGACAGTACTGTGCAGCCGTCTTCATCGACCTCGCCAAGGCTTTCGACTCTGTCAATCCCCAAATTCTTATCGGCAGACTCCAGCAGCCTCGGTTTTAGGATGACTGCCTTGCCTGGTTCACCAATTACTTTGCAGACAGGGTTCAGTGGGTCAAATCAGAGGAGCATGCTGTCGGTCCTCTGGCAGTCTCTATGGGGAGTGCCACAGGGATTCAATTCTCCGGGCCGACTCTTTTCTCTGTATATATCAATGATGTTGCTCTTGCTGGGCGATTCCCTGATCCACCTCTCGCAGACGACACCATTCTATATACTTTCGGCCCGATCATTGGACACTGTGGAGAGCTAGGAACATACCTTCTGTCACACAGTGTGGACTGTGGAGAGCTAGGAACATACCTTCTGTCACACAGTGTGACTGTGGAGAGCCAGGGAACATACCTTCTGTCACACAGTGTGGACTGTGGAGAGCTAGGAACATACCTTCTGTCACACAGTGTGGACTGTGGAGAGCTAGGAACACACCTTCTGTCACACAGTGTGGACTGTGGAGAGCTAGGAACATACCTTCTGTCACACAGTGTGGACTGTGGAGAGCTAGGAACATACCTTCTGTCACACAGTGTGGACTGTGGAGAGCTAGGAACATACCTTCTGTCACACAGTGTGGACTGTGGAGAGCTAGGAACATACCTTCTGTCACACAGTGTGGACTGTGGAGAGCTAGGAACATACCTTCTGTCACACAGTGTGGACTGTGGAGAGCTAGGAACACACCTTCTGTCACACAGTGTGGACTGTGGAGAGCTAGGAACATACCTTCTGTCACACAGTGTGGACTGTGGAGAGCTAGGAACATACCTTCTGTCACACAGTGTGGACTGTGGAGAGCTAGGAACATACCTTCTGTCACACAGTGTGGACTGTGGAGAGCTAGAAACATACCTTCTGTCACACAGTGTGGACTGTGGAGAGCTAGAAACATACTTTCTGTCACACAGTGTGGACTGTGGAGAGCTAGGAACATACCTTCTGTCACACAGTGTGGACTGTGGAGAGCTAGGAACATACCTTCTGTCACACAGTGTGGACTGTGGAGAGCTAGAACATACCTTCTGTCACACAGTGTGGACTGTGGAGAGCCAGGAACATACCTTCTGTCACACAGTGTGGACTGTGGAGAGCTAGGAACATACCTTCTGTCACACAGTGCTGACTGTGGAGAGCCAGGGAACATACCTTCTGTCACACAGTGTTGACTGTGGAGAGCTAGGAACATACCTTCTGTCACACAGTGTTGACTGTGGAGAGCTAGGAACACACCTTCTGTGCTATCTTGGCTGAGTCGCAGTTGCAAATGAGAACTTGTTCTCAATTAGCCTACCTGGTTAAATAAGATGAGAAATAAAAAATAAAATAAATAAAAGTGGAAAGCTAGGAACACACCTTCTGTCACACAGTGTCACACAGTGTGGACTGTGGAGAGCTAGAACATACCTTCTGTCACACAGTGTGGACTGTGGAGAGCTAGGAACATACCTTCTGTCTGTCACACAGTGTGTGGACTGTGGAGCTAGGAACATACCTTCTGTCACATAGCGTGGACTGTGAGAACTAGGAACATACTTCTGTCACACAGTGTGGACTGTGGAGAGCTAGGAACACACCTTCTGTCACACAGTGTGGACTGTGGAGAGCTAGAACATACTCTTCTGTCACACAGTGTGGACTGTGGAGAGCTAAGAAACGTACCTTCGTCACATTGCAGTGTGGACTGTGGAGAGCTAGGAACATACCTTCTGTCACACAGTGTGGACTGTGGAGAGCTAGGAACATGCCTTCTGTCACACAGTGTGGACTGTGTAGAGCTAAGAACATACCTTCTGTCACACAGTGTGGACTGTGGAGAGCTAGGAACATACCTTCTGAGCACACAGTGTGGACTGTAGGAGAGCCAGGAACATACCTTCTGTCACACAGTGTGGACCGTGGAAACTAAGAACACACCTTCTGTCACACAGTGGGCTGTGGAGAGCTAAGAACACACCTTCTGTCACACAGTGTGGACTGTGGAGAGCTAGGAACATACCTTCTGTCTGCACAGTGTGGACTGTGGAGAGCTAAGAACATACCTTCTGTCACACAGTGTGGACTGTGGAAGCTAGAACATACCTTCTGTCACACAGTGTGGACTGTGTAAAGCTCAAGAACATACCTTCTGTCACACAGTGTGGACTGTGGAGAGCTAGGAACATACCTTCTGTCACACAGTGCTGGACTGTGGAGAGCCAGGGAACACACCTTCTGTCACACAGTGTGGACTGTGGAGAGCTAGGAACATACCTTCTGTCACACAGTGTGGACTGTGGAGAGCTAGGAACATACCTTCTGTCATACAGTGTGGACTGTGGAGAGCTAAGAACACCTTCTGTCACACAGTGTTGACTGTGGAGAGCTAGGAACACACCTTCTGTCACACAGTGTGGACTGTGGAGAGCTAGGAATTGCCGCACCTCTCTGTCACACAGTGTGGACTGTGGAGAGCCAGGAACACGGCCTCTGTCACACAGTGTGGACTGTGGAGAGCTAGGAACATACCTTCTGTCACCACAAGTGTGGACTGTGGAGAGCTAGGAAACATACCTTCTGTCACATTGCAGTGTGGACTGTGGAGGGCTAGGAACACACCTTCTGTCACACAGTGTGGACTGTGGAGAGCTAGGAACATACCTTCTGTCACACAGTGTGGACTGTGGA
>NW_026287488.1:85000-108866 GCF_023373465.1 Oncorhynchus keta | reverse complement strand
GTGACTTATACATTAATTTGGCATGACCCACAGTGACTTATACATTAATATTGCATGACCCACAGTGACTTATACATTAATATGGCATGGCCCACAGTGACTTATACATTAATATGGCATGACCCACAGTGACTTACAGATTAATATTGCATGGCCCACAGTGACTTGTACATTAATATTGCATGGCCCACAGTGACTTGTACATTAATATTGCATGACCCACAGTGACTTATACATTAATATGGCATGGCCCACAGTGACTTGTACATTAATATTGCATGGCCCACAGTGACTTATACATTAATATTGCATGGCCCACAGTGACTTGTACATTAATATTGCATGGCCCACAGTGACTTGTACATTAAGATTGCATGACCCACAGTGACTTATCCATTAATATTGCATGACCCACAGTGACTTACAGATTAATATTGCATGGCCCACAGTGACTTGTACATTAATATTGCATGGCCCACAGTGACTTATACATTAACATGGCATGACCCACAGTGACTTGTACATTAATATTGCATGACCCACAGTGACTTGTACATTAATATTGCATGGCCCACAGTGACTTGTACATTAATATTGTATGGCCCACAGTGACTTATACATTAATATGGCGTGGCCCACAGTGACTTATACATTACTATTGCATGGCCCACAGTGACTTGTATATTAATATTGCATGGCCCACAGTGACTTATACATTACTATTGCATGGCCCACAGTGACTTGTATATTAATATTGCATGGCCCACAGTGACTTGTACATTAATATTGCATGGCCCACAGTGACTTGTACATTAATATTGCATGGCCCACAGTGACTTGTACATTAATATTGCATGGCCCACAGTGACTTGTACATTAATATTGCATGACCCACAGTGACTTGTACATTAATATTGCATGGCCCACAGTGACTTGTACATTAATATGGCGTGGCCCACAGTGACTTATACATTACTATTGCATGGCCCACAGTGACTTGTACATTAATATTGCATGACCCACAGTGACTTGTACATTAATATTGCATGGCTCACAGTGACTTGTACATTAATATTGCTTGGCCCACAGTGACTTGTACATTAATATTACATGGCCCACAGTGACTTGTACATTAATATTGCATGGCCCACAGTGACTTGTACATTAATATTGCATGACCCACAGTGACTTGTACATTAATATTGCATGGCCCACAGTGACTTGTACATTAATATTGCATGGCTCACAGTGACTTGTACATTAATATTGCTTGGCCCACAGTGACTTGTACATTAATATTGCATGGCCCACAGTGACTTGTACATTAATATTGCATGGCCCACAGTGACTTGTACATTAATATTGCATGACCCACAGTGACTTGTACATTAATATTGCATGGCCCACAGTGACGTGTACATTAATATTGCATGGCCCACAGTGACTTGTACATTAATATTGCATGGCCCACAGTGACTTGTACATTAATATTGCATGACCCCCAGTGACTTGTACATTAATATTGCATGACCCCCAGTGACTTGTACATTAATATTGCATGGCCCACAGTGACGTGTACATTAATATTGCATGGCCCACAGTGACTTGTACATTAATATTGCATGACCCACAGTGACTTGTACATTAATATTGCATGGCTCACAGTGACTTGTACATTAATATTGCTTGGCCCACAGTGACTTGTACATTAATATTACATGGCCCACAGTGACTTGTACATTAATATTGCATGGCCCACAGTGACTTGTACATTAATATTGCATGACCCACAGTGACTTGTACATTAATATTGCATGGCCCACAGTGACTTGTACATTAATATTGCATGGCCCACAGTGACTTGTACATTAATATTGCATGGCCCACAGTGACTTGTACATTAATATTGCATGGCCCACAGTGACTTGTACATTAATATTGCATGGCCCACAGTGACTTGTACATTAATATTGCATGACCCACAGTGACTTGTACATTAATATTGCATGGCCCACAGTGACTTGTACATTAATATTGCATGGCCCACAGTGACTTGTACATTAATATTGCATGGCCCACAGTGACTTGTACATTAATATTGCATGACCCCAGTGACTTGTACATTAATATTGCATGACCCCAGTGACTTGTACATTAATATTGCATGGCCCACAGTGACTTGTACATTAATATTGCATGGCCCACAGTGACTTGTACATTAATATTGCATGACCCACAGTGACTTGTACATTAATATTGCATGACCACAGTGACTTGTACATTAATATTGCATGACTCACAGTGACTTGTACATTAATATTGCATGACTCACAGTGACTTGTACATTAATATTGCATGGCCCACAGTGACTTGTACATTAATATTGCATGGCCCACAGTGACTTGTACATTAATATTGCATGGCCCACAGTGACTTGTACATTAATATTGCATGACCCACAGTGACTTGTACATTAATATTGCATGGCCCACAGTGACTTGTACATTAATATTGCATGACCCACAGTGACTTGTACATTAATATTGCATGACCCACAGTGACTTGTACATTAATATTGCATGACCCACAGTGACTTGTACATTAATATTGCATGGCCCACAGTGACTTGTACATTAATATTGCATGGCCCACAGTGACTTGTACATTAATATTGCATGGCCCACAGTGACTTGTACATTAATATTGCATGACCCACAGTGACTTGTACATTAATATTGCATGGCCCACAGTGACTTGTACATTAATATTGCATGACCCACAGTGACTTATACATTAATATTGCATGACCCACAGTGACTTGTACATTAATATTGCATGACCCACAGTGACTTGTACATTAATATTGCATGACCCACAGTGACTTGTACATTAATATTGCATGACCCACAGTGACTTGTACATTGATATTGCATGACCCACAGTGACTTGTACATTAATATTGCATGACCCACAGTGACTTGTACATTAATATTGCATGACCCACAGTGACTTGTACATTAATATTGCATGACCCACAGTGACTTGTACATTAATATTGCATGACCCACAGTGACTTGTACATTAATATTGCATGACCCACAGTGACTTGTACATTAATATTGCATGACCCACAGTGACTTGTACATTAATATTGCATGACCCACAGTGACTTTCTGTGCTTTCAGATTTTGTTCTTTAACTCTTCTCCAGAAAACATGCACTTCATTTAATTGAGATATTATTTAATAATTCAAGGTCCATGTACAAAGGTTTAATTTGTCTCATTTACAGTTTTTGACAATCGCTTATGTTAGGTTTTGAACTTCAGTTTAACAGTTTTGAAAAGAGTATGTAAACATGTGTAAATTGGCCTGTAGGTACATAGAGTTTTGGTGGTGGTTGTGTCTGAGGGAGAAAAGAGTATGTAAACATGTGTAAATGGGCCTGTAGGTACATAGAGTTTTGGTGGTGGTTGTGTCTGAGTGAGAAAAGAGTATGTAAACATGTGTAAATTGTCCTGTAGGTGCATAGAGTTTTGGTGGTGGTTGTGTCTGAGTGAGAAAAGAGTATGTAAACATGTGTAAATTGTCCTGTAGGTACATAGAGTTTTGGTGGTGGTTGTGTCTGAGTGAGAAAAGAGTATGTAAACATGTGTAAATTGTCCTGTAGGTGCATAGAGTTTTGGTGGTGGTTGTGTCTGAGTGAGGAAAGAGTATGTAAACATGTGTAAATTGGCCTGTAGGTACATAGAGGTTTGGTGGTGGTTGTGTCTGAGTGAGGAAAGAGTATGTAAACATGTGTAAATGTGCCTGTAGGTACATAGAGTTTGGTGGTGGTTGTGTCTGAGGGAGAAAAGAGTATGTAAACATGTGTAAATGTGCCTGTAGGTACATAGAGTTTTGGTGGTGGTTGTGTCTGAGTGAGAAAATCATTCATGACATTTGAAGATGTAGTCATTGAATGCATTTTGTGCCAAAACAATGAAACATGATCCACAGTTTAACCCACATAGACCGCTGTTGTGCTCACTGGGTGAAGAGTTTAGAAAATGGAGTATTGAGAAATGGGTCCTAACGATTGTAAAAAACTGTAATGTTTTTACCAGTATTCTTGAAAACATTTGATATATCAACATGGTTTGTTACTATGCTGAACCACAGCGCCGATAAATGACCATATCCATCCGGACCTTTGCCACCGAGGACATTTGTGTCACTGGACCGTTTCAGATAGTAGTTGAGTACCCTGCTATAGGGAATACAAGTTCACATCATTAGACAGATAATATGAACTTGTGCGGTTGTCTATAAAAGGGGTTCCCAAACTGTTTTCATCCAGGTCCCCCTTCCAGCATTAGGGAATATCCCACTCCCCCCCCTGCACACCCCTATTTCTATGGGTACAAGCACCGAAATTAAACAAACGTTGCACAACCGTCTTGTTGGCGGAGAGAGAATTTAGCAGGTTTAAAGCTTATTTCCTGCAATTCAACACATCTTGCATCATCAGATCCTCTTGTCATGTTAGTCATTATATACCTTAGAGATCTATTTATAACTTGTCTTGTTGTGTGTGTGTGTGTGTGTGTGTGTGTGTGTGTGTGTGTGTGTTACCCAGAAAGCTGTGTGAGGGCTTGTCCTCCACAACTTTGATTCTCCTAGCACCAACGGGGATGACAGCAGCCTCGATGTAACCTGTAGAAACACAAGAGAGTGAGGTGGGTGGAGCCACACCCAGACCCACACCTGGGGTGAGGAGAGGACGAGAGGTGAGGGGGGATGAGAGGAGGTGAGGAGAGGGGAAGGGGTAGTACAGACAGGGTTGGGCTGGGCTGGTTCTTTATCCAAGGTGTTAATTTGGAAAGGGTTGAAATTATTTTTCTGTGTGAAAGGCAAGGAGGAGGACAATGAAGGAAGTAGAAAGACCTTCTGTCTCTGTGTGCTGGAGCATCACACGGAGCCTGGGTTTGAAAGGAAGGATTCAACCAGAGACAGATAGGTAGGTTGTGACCCGGAGGTCACCATATTCCCTATATAGTGTGATATTTGAGACTAGAGCTCAATGAGCCCTGTATCAAAAGCATTGCACTATATTGGGAATACGGTGGCATTTGGGATTCACACATTGAGATGTACGGCTCTGAATTCAACAGGTGTCATATAAGAGACCAGGAAGTATATGTGAGCAAAATTATCCAATCATTTTGAGGATCCCACTGCATATACACTACTTCCGCTTTATGACATCACTTTTGAATCATTCATTTGATTCTAGCACAGAGATCCTATGAAATGTTCTATGGATTCCAGCCTCAACCCGACTGGGAGAGAAATCTCTGATTAGACCCTTGCCAGCCCTTCCCTCCTCACAGACATGCATCCAAGCACCCACTAGTGTTTGGGCAGTAGTGATGATACAAAGCAGCTCGTTGGTTCCCAGGCCCTCGGGTGACTGACTGTGGTCACACTGTTACTTCTGAGGCTTACACACAAATGTGTTAAAGAAGGAAACAAAAAATAGAGTGGAGAGAGATATGAAAGACCCACAGTGAGAGAGAGAAAGGGAGGGAGGGAGGGAGGGAGGGAGGGAGGGAGGGAGGGAGGGGAGGGAGGGAGGGAGGGAGGGAGGGAGGGAGGAGGGGAGAACAGAGAGAAAGGGAGGGAGGAAGAGGGAGGGAGAAGAGGAAGAACAGAGAGAAAGGGAGGGAGGGAGAGAGGGAGGGAGGGAGAAGAGGAAGAACAGACAGAAAGGGAGAGGGAGAGAGAAAGGGAGGGAGAAGAGGAAGAACAGAGAGAAAGAGATACATGAAAAGACCCCACAGTGAGAGAGAGAAAGGGAGGAGAAGGGAGGGAGGGAGGGAGGGAGGGTGAGGAGGGAGGGAGAAGAGGAAGAACAGAGAGAAAGGGAGGGAGGGAGAGAGAGAGTGGAGGGAGGGAGGGAGAAGAGGAAGAACAGAGAGAAAGGGAGGAGGGAGGGGAGGGAGGGAGAAGAGGAAGAACAGAGAGAAAGGGAGGGAGGGAGGAAGAGGAAGAACAGAGAGAAAGGGAGGGAGGGAGAGAGAGAGGGAGAAGAGGAAGAACAGAGAGAAAGGGAGGGAGGAAGAGAGAGGGAGGGAGAAGAGGAAGAACAGAGAAAGAGAAAGGGAGGGAGGGAGAGAGAGTGGGAGGGAGAAGAGGAAGAACAGAGAGAAAGGGAGGGAGGGAGGGAGAGAGAGAAAGGGAGGGAGAAGAGGAAGAACAGAGAGAAAGGGAGGGAGGGAGAGGAAGAAGGGAGAAAAGGAAGAACAGAGAGAAAGGGAGGGAGGGAGGAGGGAGGGAGAAGAGGAAGAACAGAGAGAAAGGGAGGGAGGGAAGAGAGAGGGGAGGGAGAGAGAGGAAGAACAGAGAGAAAGGGAGGGAGGAGAGGGAGGGAGGGAGAAGAGGAAGAACAGAGAGAAAGGGAGGGAGGGAGAGAGAGGGAGGGAGAAGAGGAAGAACAGAGAGAAAGGGAGGGAGGGAGAGAGAGGGGAGGGAGGGAGAAGAGGAAGAACAGAGAGAAAGAGAGGGATGGAGAGAGGGAGGGAGAAGAGGAAGAACAGAGAGAAAGGGAGGGAGGGAGAGAGAGAGTGGGAGGGAGGGAGAAGAGGAAGAACAGAGAGAAAGGGAGGGAGGAGGGAGGGGAGGGAGGGAGAAGAGGAAGAACAGAGAGAAAGGGAGGGAGGGAGAGAGGGAGGGAGGGAGAAGAGGAAGAACAGAGAGAAAGGGAGGGAGGGAGAGAGAGGGAGGGAGAAGAGGAAGAACAGAGAGAAAGGGAGGGAGGGAGAGAGAGGGAGGGAGAAGAGGAAGAACAGAGAGAAAGGGAGGGAGGGAGAGAGAGAGGGAGGGAGGGAGGGAGAAGAGGAAGAACAGAGAGAAAGGGAGGGAGGGAGAGAGAGGGAGGGAGAAGAGGAAGAACAGAGAGAAAGGGAGGGAGGGAGAGAGAGGGAGGGAGAAGAGGAAGAACAGAGAGAAAGGGAGGGAGGGAGAGAGAGGGGGGGAGAAGAGAAAGAAAAGAGAGAGAGGGAGGGAGGGAGAGAGAGAGAGGGAGGGAGGGAGAAGAACAGAGAGAAAGGGAGGGAGGGAGAGAGAGGGAGAAGAGGAAGAACAGAGAGAAAGGGAGGGAGGAGAGAGAGAGAGGGAGGGAGAAGAGGAAGAACAGAGAGAAAGGGAGGGAGGGAGAGAGAGGAGGGAGAAGAGGAAGAACAGAGAGAAAGGGAGGGAGGGAGAGAGAGAGAGGGGAGGGAGAAGAGGAAGAACAGAGAGAAAGGGAGGGAGGGAGAGAGAGAGGGAGGGAGAAGAGGAGAACAGAGAAAAGAGATACACAGAGAAGAGAGAGAGAACAAAAGAGGGATGGAGGGAGAGAGAGGGAGGGAGGGAGAAGAGGAAGAACAGAGAGAAAGGGGGAGGGAGGGAGAGAGAGAGAGGGAGGGAGGGAGAAGAGGAAGAACAGAGAGAAAGGGAGGGGAGAGAGAGGGGAGGGAGGGAGAAGAGGAAGAACAGAGAGAAAGGGAGGGAGGGGGAGAGAGAGGGAGGGAGAAGAGGAAGAACAGAGAGAAAGGGAGGGAGGGAGAGAGAGTGGGAGGGAGGGAGAAGAGGAAGAACAGAGAGAAAGGGAGGGAGAGAGAGAGAGAGGGAGAAGGGAGGAACAGAGAGAAAGGAGGGAGGGAGAGAGAGGGGAGGGAGAAGAGGAAGAACAGAGAGAAAGGGAGGGAGGGAGGGAGAGAGAGAGAGGGGAGGGAGAAGAGGAAGAACAGAGAGAAAGGGAGGGAGGGAGAGAGGGGAGGGAGAAGAGGAAGAACAGAGAGAAAGGGAGGGAGGGAGAGGGGGAGGGAAGAGGAAGAACAGAGAGAAAGGGAGGGAGGGAGGGAGGGGAGGGAGAAGAGGAAGAACAGAGAGAAAGGGAGGGAGAGAGAGATTGGGAGGGAGGGAGAAGAGGAAGAACAGAGAGAAAGGGAGGGAGGGAGAGAGAGGGAGGGAGAAGAGGAAGAACAGAGAGAAAGAGGGAAGGGAGGGAGGGAGAAGAGGAAGAACAGAGAGAAAGAGAGGGATGGAGAGAGAGGGAGGGAGAAGAGGAAGAACAGAGAGAAAGGGAGGGAGGGAGAGAGAGAGGGAGGGAGGGAGAAGAGGAAGAACAGAGAGAAAGGGAGGGAGGGAGAGAGAGAGTGGGAGGGAGGGAGAAGAGGAAGAACAGAGAGAAAGGGAGGGAGGGAGAGAGAGAGGGAGGGAGGGAGAAGAGGAAGAACAGAGAGAAAGGGAGGGAGGGGGAGAGAGAGGGAGGGAGAAGAGGAAGAACAGAGAGAAAGGGAGGGAGGGAGAGAGAGTGGGAGGGAGGGAGAAGAGGAAGAACAGAGAGAAAGGGAGGGAGAGAGAGAGAGGGAGGGAGAAGAGGAAGAACAGAGAGAAAGGGAGGGAGGGAGAGAGAGTGGGAGGGAGAAGAGGAAGAACAGAGAGAAAGGGAGGGAGGGAGGGAGAGAGAGAGAGGGAGGGAGAAGAGGAAGAACAGAGAGAAAGGGAGGGAGGGAGAGAGAGGGGAGGGAGAAGAGGAAGAACAGAGAGAAAGGGAGGGAGGGAGAGAGAGGGAGGGAGAAGAGGAAGAACAGAGAGAAAGGGAGGGAGGGAGAGAGAGAGAGGGAGGGAGAAGAGGAAGAACAGAGAGAAAGGGAGGGAGAGAGAGAGAGTGGGAGGGAGGGAGAAGAGGAAGAACAGAGAGAAAGGGAGGGAGGGAGAGAGAGGGAGGGAGAAGAGGAAGAACAGAGAGAAAGGGAGGGAGGGAGAGAGAGAGAGGGAGGGAGAAGAGGAAGAACAGAGAGAAAGGGAGGGAGGGAGAGAGAGGGAGGGAGAAGAGGAAGAACAGAGAGAGAGGGAGGGAGAGAGAGTGGGAGGGAGGGAGAAGAGGAAGAACAGAGAGAGGGGGAGGGAGAGAGAGTGGGAGGGAGAGAGAGAGAGGGAGGGAGAAGAGGAAGAACAGAGAGAAAGAGATACATCAGCGAATAAGAGAGAGAGAACAAAAGAGGGATATATAAAGAGGGGAGGAGAGGGTCTTCCATAATGTAGATAATTGCAATAGGAGGAACCCCCAACAAAATGGCACAGGTTGGGCTTTTGACCCCTGTGTAATGGGACTGTTAAGCTCTGTGGAGTCAAGAGAGACCAGGTGTGCATCCTAAATGGCACCCTATTCCCTATCTAGTGCACTACTTTTGACCAAGACCCATAGTGCCTGTAGTGCACTACAAAGGGCATAGTGTCCGTTTGAGATGCAGAACCTCCTCTCTACAATAGATCCCAAAGCACAGTATCTATACAACCGTTTCTGAGAAAATAAAATAGCTTATTCTTCCAAACTTTCACCATATATGCCTCTTTATTGTCCCAATTGTTTTTGTTTAGTTTTTTTAGTGTTACCAGACTGAGTTTGATTTATTCCTGTATCTCAAGGGGCCACATCCTAACCTGAAATCCACACGTAACAAACTTGACATCAATGCATGATTGACACCAAACTCAAGAGTTTCACACAGGTCTTACATTACAATCAAGTCCCCTCGGCCTAGTTGAGCTGCTTTGTTCTTCTTTACTGCCCCCCCACTATGTACAGACTCCCTGTGTGTACTCACCGTAGTGCCGCCCTACAGGGCTGGATCTGCAATTACCACAACCATGCTATTATCTCTTTACACAGCACACAGGAACAAGTTACGAGTAAGAAGTGTCCCTAGCCTTGACACTGATCTAAGGTCAGTTTAGCTTTCCCCCTCTAATGGTTAAGGTTAGGATTGGGGGGAGTCTAAACTGATCCTAGATCTGTGCCTACGGGCAATTTTTACCAAGAGCACCCTTTCACACAGTCAACAGGAAAACACCACAAACCACACACCCAGAAACGCTGTTAACAACAACACCCCATCGCTAAGGCCCAGAGTATTTCCTGGTCAGGTCACATGGAATGGAAAAAACTCCAGGCCCTACCCATCACCAACACCACAGGGTTATGTTGATTGCCACTCTGTATGTAGTTACTGTATACACACCATTACACACCATTACACACACAGACACACACACACTGTTCATTTACAGCCATTACTCTGGAAATGACAAGACAGGCTCTTTGCAGGCCAGACCTTAGAAACCCCAACCCATCCTCCTCTGGGCTCTCCTGGGATTAACAATATGTTCAACATTTTCAATATGATTCTTAATGATTTTGGCCATTGGAATATTGTTGTTGTTCTCTCACAACCCAGGTGGATGAGGAAGTACCACGAGGTATCCCAGTGTGTTCATCAGGAGGAGGGCTGGGAAGCCAAGCCATGCCAAGCTGTTGGGATCCACAGTGTGTGTGTGTGTGTGTGTGTGTGTGTGTGTGTGTGTGTGTGTGTGTGTGTGTGTGTGTGTGTGTGTGTGTGTGTGTGTGTGTGTGTGTGTGTGTGTGTGTGTGTGGACCATCTGCGTTTTGGCTATTGATCCCAGGAGAAGCCAAGGAGGTTTGGATCTCCCATCTACCGACGTGTACACTCCTGTCAGGGCAGGACGCACACACACACGCACGCGCGCGCGCACGCACGCACGCACGCACGCACGCACGCACGCACGCACACACACACACACACACACACACACACACACACACACACACACACACACACACACACACACACACACACACACACACACACACACACACACACACACACACACACACACACACACACACACACAGAGCAGGCATCTTACATGATAAACACTTGGGGACAGCCCTTGGTTTAGCCATCACACAGGTAGAAACCCTCTTACAGTGGCTAGAGGAGACTGGGGGTAGAGGAGTGGAGGGGGTAGGAGAGGAGAGGAGGGGGTAGGAGAGGAGGGTAGGGGGTAGGAGAGGAGAGGAGAGGAGGGGAGGGGGGAGCAGAGGAGAGGAGAGAAGGGGGAGGAGGCAGGTGGAATGGCTTTAGCAAATTTAATGAATTGGGTAAAAGGCGTTCATAATCCTGTCTTACAAATACACACATGTACACACACTGTACACACACTGTACACACTGTACACACACTGTACACACACAGTACACGCATGCACACACACTGTACACACACTGTACACACACTGTACACACACACTGTACACACTGTAAACACACTGTACACACACTGTACACACACACTGTACACACTGTACACACTGTACACACACACACACACACACACTATATACACACTGTACACACACACAGTACATACACACACTGTACATACCCTCTTCATTGCTCTTGTCTTCATTCTCACTTTCTCTCCATCTCTCAATCACACACACACACACGCACACACACACACACACACACACACACACACACACACACACACACACACACACACACACACACACACACACACACACACACACACACACACGCTTGTTCACACTGCCATTACAGTGTGTCAGAGTTGTGTTTGAACGGCCAATGTTATCTTAAGGTTAGAATAAAAATTCCTGCTTTTGTCCAGAATGAATGGTCAGAGTGTTGTAGATTAGAGTAGTGGCCTGAGGACACACACTTAATGTGTTGTGAAAAGTGTTATGTAATGTCATGTAATATTTTTATTGCATATCTCTGCCTTAATGTTGCTGAATCCCAGGAAGAGTAGCTGCTGCCTTGACAGGAACTAATGGGGTTCCTAAATAAAACCCAGGAAGAGTAGCTGGTGTCTTGGCAGGAACTAATGGGGATCCATAATAAATCCCAGGAAGAGTAGCTGCTGCCTTGACAGGAACTAATGGGGTTCCTAAATAAAACCCAGGCAGAGTAGCTGGTGTCTTGGCAGGAACTAATGGGGATCCATAATAAACCCCAGGAAGAGTAGCTGGTGTCTTGGCAGGAACTAATGGGGATCCATAATAAACCCCAGGAAGAGTAGCTGGTGTCTTGGCAGGAACTAATGGGGATCCATAATAAACCCCAGGCAGAGTAGCTGGTGTCTTGGCAGGAACTAATGGGGATCCATAATAAACCCCAGGTAGAGTAGCTGCTGCCTTGACAGGAACTAATGGGGATCCATAATAAACCCCAGGAAGAGTAGCTGGTGTCTTGGCAGGAACTAATGGGGATCCATAATAAACCCCAGGAAGAGTAGCTGGTGTCTTGGCAGGAACTAATGGGGATCCATAATAAACCCCAGGAAGAGTAGCTGGTGTCTTGGCAGGAACTAATGGGGATCCATAATAAACCCCAGGAAGAGTAGCTGGTGTCTTGGCAGGAACTAATGGGGATCCATAATAAACCCCAGGAAGAGTAGCTGGTGTCTTGGCAGGAACTAATGGGGATCCATAATAAACCCCAGGAAGAGTAGCTGGTGTCTTGGCAGGAACTAATGGGGATCCATAATAAACCCCAGGAAGAGTAGCTGGTGTCTTGGCAGGAACTAATGGGGATCCATAATAAACCCCAGGAAGAGTAGCTGGTGTCTTGGCAGGAACTAATGGGGATCCATAATAAACCCCAGGAAGAGTAGCTGCTGTCTTACAATGGGGATCCATAATAAACCCCAGGAAGAGTAGCTTGGACAGGAACTAATGGGGATCCATAATAAACCCCAGGAAGAGTAGCTGGTGTCTTGGCAGGAACTAATGGGGATCCATAATAAACCCCAGGAAGAGTAGCTGGTGTCTTGGCAGGAACTAATGGGGATCCATAATAAACCCCAGGAAGAGTAGCTGGTGTCTTGGCAGGAACTAATGGGGATCCATAATAAACCCCAGGAAGAGTAGCTGCTGCCTTGACAGGAACTAATGGGGATCCAAATAAACCCCAGGAAGAGTAGCTGGTGTCTTGGCAGGAACTAATGGGGATCCATAATAAACCCCAGGAAGAGTAGCTGGTGTCTTGGCAGGAACTAATGGGGATCCATAATAAACCCCAGGAAGAGTAGCTGGTGTCTTGACAGGAACTAATGGGGATCCATAACAAACCCCAGGCAGAGTAGCTGGTGTCTTGGCAGGAACTAATGGGGACCCATAATAAACCCCAGGAAGAGTAGCTGGTGTCTTGGCAGGAACTAATGGGGATCCATAATAAACCCCAGGAAGAGTAGCTGGTGTCTTGGCAGGAACTAATGGGGATCCATAATAAACCCCAGGAAGAGTAGCTGGTGTCTTGGCAGGAACTAATGGGGATCCATAATAAACCCCAGGAAGAGTAGCTGGTGTCTTGGCAGGAACTAATGGGGACCCATAATAAACCCCAGGTAGAAGCTGCTGCCTTGACAGGAACTAATGGGGATCCATAATAAACCCCAGGAAGAGTAGCTGGTGTCTTGGCAGGAACTAATGGGGATCCATAATAAACCCCAGGAAGAGTAGCTGGTGTCTTGGCAGGAACTAATGGGGATCCATAATAAACCCCAGGAAGAGTAGCTGCTGTCTTGACAGGAACTAATGGGGATCCATAATAAACCCCAGGAAGAGTAGCTGGTGTCTTGGCAGGAACTAATGGGGATCCATAATAAACCCCAGGAAGAGTAGCTGGTGTCTTGGCAGGAACTAATGGGGATCCATAATAAACCCCAGGAAGAGTAGCTGGTGTCTTGACAGGAACTAATGGGGATCCATAATAAACCCCAGGTAGAGTAGCTGGTGTCTTGACAGGAACTAATGGGGACCCATAATAAACCCCAGGAAGAGTAGCTGGTGTCTTGGCAGGAACTAATGGGGATCCATAATAAACCCCAGGAAGAGTAGCTGGTGTCTTGACAGGAACTAATGGGGATCCATAATAAACCCCAGGTAGAGTAGCTGGTGTCTTGGCAGGAACTAATGGGGATCCATAATAAACCCCAGGAAGAGTAGCTGGTGTCTTGACAGGAACTAATGGGGATCCATAATAAACCCCAGGAAGAGTAGCTGGTGTCTTGACAGGAACTAATGGGGATCCATAATAAACCCCAGGAAGAGTAGCTGGTGTCTTGACAGGAACTAATGGGGATCCATAATAAACCCCAGGAAGAGTAGCTGGTGTCTTGACAGGAACTAATGGGGATCTATAATAAACCCCAGGAAGAGTAGCTGGTGTCTTGACAGGAACTAATGGGGATCCATAATAAATACAAATAAAAAGAAAAGAGGAAAGCTTCTGTCCTTCAGCGGCATTACAATCAGACCATCTGCACGCCTTTTAGTAGGTCAACACACACACACACACACACACACACACACACACACACACACACACACACACACACACACACACACACACACACACACACACACACACACACACACACACACACACACACACACACACACACACACACACACACAGGCCTCAAGCCATTAAAAGGGAATAATGGGGTGTTATCTTGTAATTAAAACCCAACGGGTCTCTATTCAGACTAACGTTCGGCCTTAAATGCCATTTCTAGTGCTCTGGCTGTGAAACTGAACTTTACCTATGGGGGACAGATGCACCGGTGTGTGTGTGTATTACATGCTTAGTGATACTGGAGGGCTACAGATATCCCAGATACCCTAGTGTTTGTAGGGTACCTTGCTAAGATTGTTCCCGGTGACTTTCCACCAGAGGTTAAATGCCTTAAAGGGATACTTGGGGATTTAGGCAATTTATCTAGGATGCTAGCAGATACTCATAGACCTCTTGTCATGAGGCTACCGCTAGTTAGCATTGGCTCGCGAAACTACCTCTAACTTCTTTCTTACTGAACACAGAAACATAAAAATAGTATCCACAAGTAGATACAGGGCCTCAAAATTACACTCTGGCTCTATTTTCAATACATTAATGTGTGGCTTCCTCCAGAGAAAAGTTGACAAAAATGTCATGCGCTCTGCTAGCGGTAGCCAACAGTAATGCGTCCAGTGTAGCAGGTAAAGACTGACAGCCCAATGTAACTCTAACTGGTGTACACCAAATCTGTCCTCTTCATCTTTGCCTGTCATTTCTGACCTCTCTTTTAGTGGAGTAGGACTAATAACCTACACTCATCCATTTTCCATTCTGTTCCCATCAGGGTCATGTTCATTAAGCACCAACCGGAAGAAAATAGACAGACACAGGGAAGGATTAGCTGGACTTAACTAAAGCTCATTTTATATTTCTGTTGCAAAATGTTTGAACACGTTTTCCATTGTGTGCCATTATGAACACGATCCAGATATTCCCAACTGAAAAAGACATATTTAGAACTTCCCCCAACCCAGTACTCACCCCTGCCCTTGGTGTGGTTGAAGTCTCCCTTGACTATCTTACAGGAGTGTCCGTCTCCGCTACACACCCCACAGCGGTCCTCCTTGGCTGACGAGCCGATGATGCCATCGCAGCCGATGTTCTGCAGACAGTAAGTAGACAACTTAACAAAATAAAGTACACAGGAAGTACTTAACATCAAGGAGTATACAGGCTACGTCCCAATTATTTATCCTTCCTAGCAAAGTGTCCTTTCAATGGTTTAAGAAGGATGGAAGGTGTAAACTATGCTTTTAGATGTGTAGGAAGTAGTAGACAATAGTACACGTCAGGAGAAGGTAGGATATATTGATTGGGATGCAACCGCACTCTAATGAAGACCATCTCTGAATAAACACGGACCGTACTGTCGGTCTACTCCTGGACTGCACTCTAATGAAGACCATCTCTGAATAAACACGGGCCGTACTGTCGGTCTACTCCTGGACTGCATTCTAATGAAGACCATCTCTGAATAAACACGGACCGTACTGTCGGTCTACTCCTGGACTGCATTCTAATGAAGACCATCTCTGAATAAACACGGACCGTACTGTCGGTCTACTCCTGGACTGCACTCTAATGAAGACCATCTCTGAATAAACACGGGCCGTACTGTCGGTCTACTCCTGGACTGCATTCTAATGAAGACCATCTCTGAATAAACACGGACCGTACTGTCGGTCTACTCCTGGACTGCATTCTAATGAAGACCATCTCTGAATAAACACGGACCGTACTGTCGGTCTACTCCTGGACTGCATTCTAATGAAGACCATCTCTGAATAAACACGGGCCGTACTGTCGGTCTACTCCTGGACTGCATTCTAATGAAGACCATCTCTGAATAAACACGGACCGTACTGTCGGTCTACTCCTGGACTGCATTCTAATGAAGACCATCTCTGAATAAACACGGACCGTACTGTCGGTCTACTCCTGGACTGCATTCTAATGAAGACCATCTCTGAATAAACACGGGCCGTACTGTCGGTCTACTCCTGGACTGCATTCTAATGAAGACCATCTCTGAATAAACACGGACCGTACTGTCGGTCTACTCCTGGACTGCATTCTAATGAAGACCATCTCTGAATAAACACGGACCGTACTGTCGGTCTACTCCTGGACTGCATTCTAATGAAGACCATCTCTGAATAAACACGGACCGTACTGTCGGTCTACTCCTGGACTGCATTCTAATGAAGACCATCTCTGAATAAACACGGACCGTACTGTCGGTCTACTCCTGGACTGCATTCTAATGAAGACCATCTCTGAATAAACACGGACCGTACTGTCGGTCTACTCCTGGAATTCTGAAAGACCATCTCTGAATAAACACGGACCGTACTGTCGGTCTACTCCTGAACTGCATTCTAATGAAGACCATCTCTGAATAAACACGGACCGTACTGTCGGTCTACTCCTGGACTGCATTCTAATGAAGACCATCTCTGAATAAACACGGACCGTACTGTCGGTCTACTCCTGGACTGCATTCTGATGAAGACCATCTCTGAATAAACACGGACCGTACTGTCGGTCTACTCCTGGACTGCATTCTAATGAAGACCATCTCTGAATAAACACGGACCGTACTGTCGGTCTACTCCTGGACTGCATTCTAATGAAGACCATCTGAATAAACACGGACCGTACTGTCGGTCTACTCCTGGACTGCATTCTAATGAAGACCATCTCTGAATAAACACGGACCGTACTGTCGGTCTACTCCTGGACTGCATTCTAATGAAGACCATCTCTGAATAAACACGGACCGTACTGTCGGTCTACTCCTGGACTGCATTCTAATGAAGACCATCTCTGAATAAACACGGACCGTACTGTCGGTCTACTCCTGGACTGCATTCTAATGAAGACCATCTCTGAATAAACACGGACCGTACTGTCGGTCTACTCCTGGACTGCACTCTGACTCCAAAACAATGCTAGTGAAATAGGAAAAGGTTGTTCCGATCCTCTCTAACTCACTCCCCTCCCCTCACTGACTTCTCATCATGGATTTGAAACTATTAGATAGATGTACAAAACATCCCAATAGCTCCATCTAGTATGTCTGATAGAGTAGAGAGGAACTGCCACCTATTCAATCCTCTCAGATCTTCAAGGGCCAGTCAATAAGGACAGAGGAAGCAGAGGGACTTGGAGAATCAGGGCCTTTATTCATAGTAGGAGTGCTGATCTAGGATCAGTTCCCCCTGCCTGTATAATTAGTATGTAAAAGGAAGAAACATTATGAATACAGCCCAGAACACTGTGGTCCATGGTGAAACAGAAAGAGAGGCTATAATACGTTCAGACATCCAAGGCCAGTGATATTAGTCTAGATTCACCAGGACATAACCTATTGTATGTTTAGGGATTGTTTAATCCTTCCCAGCAATGATCACAGAGTTAAATCAGCTGTGTACTCACAAACAACTCCAATTACCCAAAGCCATTTACACTCCCAAGCAGCACAAACAGTAAAACACAAACAAGAATATTTACACACCAACAGACATATGAACGCACACACATGCATGCACAAACACATAAACACAGTCAGTCCTTGTGTGTGGAGTGTGTGTGTGTGTGTGTGTTGTTTCCTGGACTGCCTGAGTCAGTAATACGCTGAATACTCTGTAGAAAATCCAATCTGTACATCTGGATCATAGGAACACACACACACACACACACACACACACACACACACACACACACACACACACACACACACACACACACACACACACACACACACACACACACACACACACACACACACTCTGGACAATTTTTGCTGAAACAGACTACGAACATATGGACACAGAGAATCTGGACCAAGATTGACTTTTGCTAATTCAGTGAGGCAGCAGTAGCATCATGTGGGTCTCCATTCTTACCCAGCAGCCTTTAGGCTTCTCTTCTGACAAGACTGAGTGTGTTTTCACAACATTTCTGATTTTCTCTCTCTGTCCCCTCTCTGTGATGCTGTTTTCACAGCATTCCTAAATTTCATACAGCGTAGCTTAGCATAACATCAACACTTCCCCCTCTCTCCCCCTCCTCTTTCTCTCTCTCTCCTGTTTCTCTGTTTCTCTCTCTCTCTCCTCTTTCTCTGTTTCTCTCTCTCTCTCCTCTTTCTCTGTTTCTCTCTCATCTTTCTCTGTTTCTCTCTCGCTCTCCTCTTTCTCTCTCCTCTTACTCTGTTTTGCTTTCTCTCCTCTTTCTCTCTGTCTCCTGTTTCTCTCTCTCTCTCTTTCTCTCTTTCTCTGTTTCTCTCTCTCTCTCCTCTTTCTCTGTTTCTCTCTCTCATCTTTCTCTGTTTCTCTCTCTCTCTCTTTCTTTCTCTCTCCTGTTTCTCTCTCTCTCTCCTCTTTCTCTGTTTATCTCTCATCTTTCTCTGTTTCTCTCTCTCTCCTCTTTCTCTTTCTCTGTTTCTTTCTCTCTCTCCTCTTTCTCTGTTTCTCTCTCTCATCTTTCTCTGTTTCTTTCTCTCCTGTTTCTCTCTCTCTCTCTCTTTCTCTGTTTCTCTCTCATCTTTCTCTGTTTCTCTCTCCTCTTTCTGTCTCTCTCTCTCTGTTTCTCTCTCTCCTCTTCTTTCTCTGTTTCTCTCTTCTTTCTCTGTTTCTCTCTCTCTCCTCTTTCTGTCTCTCTCTCTCTCTCTCTCTCTCTCTCTCTCTCTCTCTCTCTCTCTCTCTCTCTCTCTCGCTCTCCTGTTTCTCTGTTTCTCTCTCTCTCTCCTCTTTCTCTGTTTCTCTTCGCTCTCTCTTTCTCTCTCTCTCCTGTTTCTCTCTCTCTCTCCTCTTTCTCTCTCCTCTTACTCTGTTTTGCTTTCTCTCTCTTTCTCTCTCTCTCTGTTTCTCTCTCTCTCTCCTCTTTCTCTGTTTCTCTCTCTCTCTCTCTTTCTCTGTTTCTCTCTCTCTCCTCTTTCTCTGTTCCTCTCTCTCTCTCCTCTTTCTCTCTCTCTCCTGTTTCTCTCTCTCTCTCCTCTTTCTCTGTTTCTCTCTCATCTTTCTCTGTTTCTCTCTCTCTCCTCTTTCTCTCTCTCTCCTGTTTCTTTCTCTCTCTCCTCTTTCTCTGTTTCTCTCTCTCATCTTTCTCTGTTTCTCTCTCTCTCTCTTTCTCTTTCTCTGTTTCTCTCTCATCTTTCTCTGTTTCTCTCTCCTCTTTCTCTCTCTCTCTCTCCTGTTTCTCTCTCTCCTCTTTCTCTGTTTCTCTCTCCTCTTTCTCTGTTTCTCTCTCTCTCCTCTTTCTCTGTCTCTCTCTCTCTCTCTCTCTCTTTCTCTGTTTCTCTCTCTCTCTCTCTCTCTCTCTCTCTCTCTCTCTCTCTCTCTCTCCTCTTTCTCTGTTTCTCTCTCTCTCTCTCTCTCTCTCTCTCTCTCTCTCTCTCTCTCTCTCTCGCTCTCCTCTTTCTCTGTTTCTCTCTCTCTCCTCTTTCTCTCTCTCTCCTCTCTCTCCTCTCTCTCTCCTCTTTCTCTGTTTCTCTGTTTCTCTTTCTCTCTCATCTTACTCCGTTTTGCTTTCTCTCCTCTTTCTCCATTTCAATTCAATTCAAGGGGCTTTATTTCTCTCTCCTCTTTCTCTGTTTCTCTCTCTCTCCATTTCTCTCTCTCCTCTTTCTCCGGGGGGGTGGGAGGGCTGAGAGAGAGGGGGAGAGAGGGGGAGACACAGAGAGCGAGACAGAGACAGAGAGGGTGGAGAGAGACTTATTCCTCTTGTTACCTACATCCAGATGATGATAAATACGTAGCAAAAGAAAAGCTGAGGAGAAGAAGGAAGGAAACCGAAGGAGAAGACAGGAGAGGAATAGGAAGGGTGGAAGAGGAGGATACATACAGATGAGACGAATAGGAGGAGGAAAGAGGAGGGTACAGAGAGAAGAGAGGAATAGGAAGGGTGGAAGAGGAGGATACATACAGATGAGACGAATAGGAGGAGGAAAGAGGAGGGTACAGAGAGAAGAGAGGCAAGAGGAGGATACAGAGAGAGGAGAGGAAGAGGAGGAGAAAAGAGGAGGATACAGAGAGAGGAGAGGAAGAGGAGGAGGAAAGAGGAGGATACAGAGAGAGGAGACTAATAGGAGGAGGAAAGAGGAGGATACAGAGAAGGAGACTAATAGGAGGAAAGAGGAGGATACAGAGAGAGGAGAGGAAAGAGGAGGATACAGAGAGAGGAGAGGAAAGAGGAGGATACAGAGAGAGGAGACTAATAGGAGGAGGAAAGAGGAGGATACAGAGAGAGGAGAGGAAAGAGGAGGATACAGAGAGAGGAGACTAATAGGAGGAGGAAAGAGGAGGATACAGAGAGAGGAGAGGAAAGAGGAGGATACAGACAGGTGAGACGAATAGGAGGAAAGAGGAGGGTACAGAGGAGTGAGGAGGATACCTGGTCGTGCTGCTGCTCCAGTTTCAACTGTTCTGCCTGCGGCTATGGAACCCGAACCTGTTCACCGGACGTGCTACCTGTCCCAGACCTGCTGTTTTCAACTCTCTAGAGACAGCAGGAGTGGTAGAGATACTCTGAATGATCAGCTATGAAAAGCCAACTGACATTTACTCCTGAGGTGCTGACTTGTTGCACCCTCTACAACTCCTGTGATTATTATTATTTGACCCTGCCGGTTATCTATGAACATTTGAACATCTTGGCCATGTTCTGTTGTAATTTCAACCTGGCACAGGCAGAAGAGGACTGGCCACCCCTCATAGCCTGGTTCCTCTCTAGGTTTCTTCCTAGGTTCTGGTCTTTCTAGGGAGTTTTTCGTAGACACTGTGCTTCTACATCTGCATTGCTTGCTGTTTGGGATTTTAGGCTGGGTTTCTGTACAGCACTTTGTGACATCAGCTGATGTAAGAAGGGCTTTATAAATACATTTCATTGGATAAGAGGGGAAAGAGGAGGTTACAGAGAGAGGAGAGGAAAGAGGAGGAAAGAGAAGGATACAGAGAGAGGAGAGGAAAGAGGAGGATACAGAGAGAGGAGAGGAAAGAGGAGGAAAGAGGAGGATACAGAGAGAGGAGGGGAAAGAGGAGGAAAGAGAAGGATACAGAGAGAGGAGAGGAGGAACAGAGGAGGAAAGAGAGAGGATTACAGAGAGAGGAGAGGAAAGAGGAGGAAAGAGAAGGATACAGAGAGAGGAGGAAAGAGGAGGAAAGAGGAGGAAAGAGGAGGAAAGAGGAGGAGAGGAGAGATAGAGAGAGAGGAGAGAGAGGAAAGAGGAGGAAAGAGGAGGATACAGAGAGAGGAGAGGAAAGAGGAGGAAAGAGAAGGATACAGAGAGAGGAGAGGAAAGAGGAGGATACAGAGAGAGGAGAGGAAAGAGGAGGAAAGAGGAGGATACAGAGAGAGGAGAGGAAAGAGGAGGAAAGAGGAGGATACAGAGAGAGGAGAGAAAAGAGGAGGAAAGAGGAGGATACAGAGAGAGGAGAGGAAAGAGGAGGATACAGAGAGAGGAGAGAAAAGAGGAGGAAAGAGGAGGATACAGAGAGAGGAGAGGAAAGAGGAGGAAAGAGGAGGAAAAAGAGGAGGAAGGAGAGGAGGAAAGAGAAGGATACAGAGAGAGGAGAGAAAGAGGAGGAAAGAGGAGGATACAGAGAGAGGAGAGGAAAGAGGAAGAAACAGAGAGAGAAGGGGGAAGAGAGAGGATACAGAGAGAGGAGAGGAAAGAGGAGGATACAGAGAGAGGAGAGGAAAGAGGGAGGAAAGAGGAGGATACAGAGAGAGGAAAGAGGAAAGAGGAGGAAAGAGGAGGATACAGAGAGAGGAGAGGAAAAGAGGAGGAAAGAGGAGGATACAGAGAGAGGAGAGGAAAGAGAGGAAAGGATACAGAGAGAGGAGAAAAGAGGGGGAAAGGAAGGAGAGAGAGGAGGAAAGAGGAGGAAAGAGAGAGGAGAGGAAAGAGGAGGATACAGAGAGAGGAGAGGAAAGAGAGGAGGATACAGAGAGAGGAGAGAAAGAGGAGGAAAGAGGAGGATACAGAGAGAGGAGAGGAAAGAGGAGGAAAGAGGAGGATACAGAGAGAGGAGAGAGAAAGAAAAGGGAGGATACAGAGAGAGGAGAGAAAGAGGAGGAAAGGAAAGAGGAGAGATACAGAGGATGGAGAGGGAAAAGAGGAGGATACAGAGAGAGGAGAGAAAAGAGGAGGAAAGAGGAGGGAACAGAGGAGGATACAGAGAGAAGGAGAGGAGGAAAGAGGAGGATACAGAGAGAGAGAGAGGAAAGAGGAAAGAGGAGGATACAGAGAGAGAGATGAAAGAGGAGGATACAGAGAGAGGAGAGGAAAGAGGGAGGGTTACAGAGAGAGGAAAGAGGAGGAAAGAGGAGGAAAAAGGAGGTTACAGAGAGAGGATACAGAGAGAGGAGAGAAAAGAGGAGCAAAGAGGAGGGTACAAGTTTTACATTGTAAATGTAAGGCAAAACACTTTTTATGGCCTGGAATCACAGCAACAGAAAATATTAATTATTATGTGAATTATAATTAGTGGACATATCTGTAGGGGTTGATACATTTGTCGGGTGTAAATTACGAACTTTAGAAGCCTTTTTAAACCTCAAACACCTCAAAAGTTATCCTGCAACAGGGTGATCAAATTAAGATCCTATATCTGTAGAGAATGGAGACCTGCACACTGACCAGCGCTTCCTCTGTGTTTCTGTGCAATGTTTCACTTGGAAGTCATCGTCAGGCGTAAAAGACCAAACCATTTAGATTTGACATTTAGAAGCGGCTGATGTATGTGGCATATGAACTGCTCTGCCATTTACATGAAACCAGTTGCGCAGCATTGTGACAAGAGCAAGTGAGAAGCATTATATTCCTTCACCTTTTCCTCATCGACATCACATCTGACTCAGCCATGGCTCTGAGAGCATTCACCCTGCTAATGCTCTCTCTGCTCCACCAGTGTGTCCCTCACCCACTCAGCCTGGGACGAATAATGAACTTCAGCTCCTCCCAGTACCAGTCTACCTCATCCCAGACGAGGTGTATGTCATCCCCCAGAAGCTCACCGGTGTCGAGACTCATTCAGAAAGTCATCTGTACTCAGCTGGAGCATCACAGTTCCACGTCTCAATCCATCAATGGGGCGGCAGGTAGGCTAGTGGTTAAGAGCATTGGGCCACTAGGGTCTCCCAGTGGCGCAGGATCTGTGTTACTACAGATCCTGGTTCGATACCAGGCTGTGTTCCGAGTTAGAGGAGGGTTTGGCCGGCCGGGATGTCCTTGTCCTATCGCGCTCTGGAGACTCCTGTGGTGGGCGCATGCAAGCTGACACGGTTGCCAGGTGTACAGTGTTTCCTCCGACACATTGGTGCAGCTGGCTTCTGGGTTAAGCGTGCTTGGCGGGGTTGTGTTTTGGAGGACGCACGGCTCTTGACCTTAACCTCTCCCTAGTCCGTACGGGAGTCGCAGTGATGGGACAAGACTGTAACTACCAATTGGGGAGAAAAAAGACTGTAAAATGTTTTTATAACATTTTTTATAAATGAGTATTGGGCCAGTAACCGAAAGGACCCCCAACCATGCGCTTTGACAAGCATTGGCCTGTGGGGGAATCTAGTTGCCTACCCCTACTGTGGACTGTAGGCTAAGTGGACTGTGGAC
>NW_026287488.1:77500-80000 GCF_023373465.1 Oncorhynchus keta | reverse complement strand
CATTGATCATCCGTGATATGGTTCGACAACTTGAATGGATTCCACCTGTGATAAATTCAATTGATTGGATGATTTGGAAAGGCACATACCCATCTATATAAGGTCCCACAGTTGACAGTGTATGTCAGAGCAAAAACCAAGCCTTGAGGTCGAAGGAATTGTCCATAGAGCTCTGAGACAGGATTGTGTCGAGGCACAGATCTGGGGAAGGGTAGCAAAAAATGTCTGCAGCATTGAAGGTCCCCAAGAACACATTGGCCTCCATCATTCTTAAATGGAAGAGGTTTGGAACCACCAAGACTCTTCCTAGAGCTGGTCACCCGGCCAAACTGAGCAACGGGGGAGATGGGCATTGGTCAGGGAGGTGACCAAGAACCCAATGGTCATTCTGACAGAGCTCCAGAGTTCCTTTGTGGAGATGGGAGAACCTTCCAGAAGGACAACCTTCTCTTCAGCACTCCACCAATCAGGCATTTATGATAGAGTGGCCAGACAGAAGCCACTCTTCAGTAAAAGGCACATGACGGCAGGCTTGGGGTTTGCCAAAAGGCAGCTAAAGGACTCTCAGACTGGTCTGATGAAACCAAGATTGAACTCTTTAGCCTGAATGCCAAGCATCACATCTGGAGGAAACCAGGTACCGCTCATCACCTGGCCAAAACCATCCCTATAGCAGCATCATGCTGTGGGGATGTTTTTCAGCAGTAGGGACTGAGAGACTAGTCAGGATCAAGGAAAAGATGAATGGAGCAAGGTACAGAGAGATTTGTGATGAAAACCTGCTCCAGAGCGCTCAGGACCTTAGATTTTGGCAAAGGTTCACCTTCCAACAGGACAACGACCCTAAGTTCACAGCCAAGACAACACAGGAGTGGCTTCGGGAGAATATCCTTGAGTCGCCCAGCCAGAGCCCGGACTTGAACCCTATCTAACATGTCTGGAGACACCTGTAAATAGCTGTGCAGCGACACTCCCCATCCAACCTGACAGAGCTTGAGAGGATCTGCAGAGAAGAATGGGAGAAACTCCCCAAATACAGGTGTGCCACGCTTGCAGTGTCATACCCAAGAAGACTCAAGGTTGTTATCACTGCCAAAGGGTCTGAGTAAAGAGTCTGAATACTTATGTAAATGTGATATTTAAGTTTTTTATTGTTTATACATTTGCAAAAAAATAATAATTTAAAAACCTGTTTTTGTTTTGTCATTAAGGGGTATTATGTGTAGATTGATGATGAAAAACAATGATTTAATACATTTTAGAATAAGGCTATAACGCAACAAAATGTGGAAAAAGTGAAGGGGTCTGAATACTTTCTGAATGCACTGTATATCCCCACTCTTTATCTTGTTTCAGTTTCTGAGACAGGCTCAATTGCTCTTAAAGTGTTCATTGCTGGAGCGTGTTGGTGTCTCTCTGTGTGTGACAGACAGCAAGAGAGACAGGTACACACACACACACACACACACACACACACACACACACACACACACACACACACACACACACACACACACACACACACACACACACACACACACACACACACACACACACACACACACACACACACACACAGAGAGAGAAAGAGAGACGAGTAGAGAGAGAGAGGGAATGTAGCAGTGTGAAAACCGGTTAAGATGTTAGTGGCCGACTGTCTAAGATGCAAACACCTCAGAGCTATTTGCATGGGATGAATTTGAAATACCTACAGACCTGCAGTGGTGTGTATTCATGAGTGCCAAGGGAAGCCAGGCTTCCCCCCCAAACTCTACCAAGAACATCATAAATAACCTCTCTTTAGTCTCTCTGTGTTTCATACTTTTCATTCAACAGCATTGGTTATAATATGGCTTTTTCTTCTGGATTGACTTCTCTGGTCATTTGACCCACGTATCTGATTTTGCTCTATCTGTTGTCGCAGAGAAATTTCCAATTTGCATTGCAAATTGTAGTGTTTTCAAAAATTTAAAAGGCTTCTAAAGTTTGTTGCTTCCACTTTAAAATGTCAGACTTGATGTGCCCTAATTGAAAAAATGTCTAATAATTATAATCCACTTTGCTGCAGGATTTATTTTTCCTGCTGTGAGAAGCAGGGTCAAATTAAGGTAGAGCATCTGTAAATGTTGAACCGACTGAACTGCAAACGTTGCTGATCTCAGTTCAGATTAGGAAGTGTACAAATAAACAGAACGGATCCTACTGGGATGGGATAGGAAGGAAGGAGAAAGGGAGGGAGGGAGGGACGGAGGGGGAGGAAAGAAGGCCATTTTACAGCTCTCAAATAAACACCTGCTGGATGAACAGAACCCTCAGTTCATAAATACATGAAGACATTTTGTCAAACAGCTGTAAAAATGTTACACCACTGACAATACATCTTAACAACACACTGATCAAAGGCCTCACACAGAGTGATATCGACAAGGGTCCTGAACAGCAGTCTGTGTAATGTGGTTATAACCTCTTCTTGTACAGTATGGTTCTCAGCAGGGTTGTG
>NW_026287488.1:62500-72500 GCF_023373465.1 Oncorhynchus keta | reverse complement strand
AGCTCCTAACCCTAACCCTAAATCTAACCCTAGCTCCTAACCCTAACCCTAAATCTAACCCTAGCTCCTAACCCTAACCCTTAACCCTAAATCTAACTCTAGCTCCTAACCCTAACCCTTAACATAATTCTAACCCTAATACTAAACCTTCTAGCATTTTACCTCGTGGGGACCAACAAAATGTCCCCAGTTGGTAAAATTTCTGTTAGTTTACTCTACTTGTGGGGACTTCTGGGGACTTCTGGTCTCCACAAGAATAGTTAAACACATCCACACTACCATACATAATCCAGAAAACACTTTACCCTATGGGTCCTTGTCAAGAGTAGTGCACTATATAGGGAATAGGTTGCCATTTGGGACACAACCCTAGAAGAACATACACTATGGATCCAGCAAGGAGACTGTCTGTGCCTTGACTCGGGAATATGTGGTTTTGATAACATTGTGGTATAGGAAAAGAGAAATCCTTAAATGTTATATTGATGCCTGCAGTGTGTGCATGGGTAAAACTTATTTAGGCTGAACCTCAACATTCACCTTTCACCACACAGGTCTGCTGAAAGGGGGTTGGGCAACTCTGGTCCTGGAGGGCAGCAGTATGTACAGGCTTTTGTTCCACCCCAGCACTAACAGTGTGAACATTAACACTTCTGTTACATATAATAATGATCAATGTCAAGGGACTGATTTCAGAGCGCCAGACAGCCAATAAACTACATTTCTAGTCCCTGCTCCAGTCACAGTCAATCAGATCCATTGTTTGCAATATAAATCAAGCCATCGCTATGGTAATATTCTTGGCAACAGCAGCCCATAGATAAAAGCTGATGCCATCTCATAGAGTTGTGATGAATGCATTGAGTAGGAGACGCCATTCAACTTGATTAAACTGGCTGACAGAGGTCAGGGCTGGAACACAGTCAGTTCAATCACTGTGAGTGACTGGTTACGAAGTCCTTGTCAAAGTCAATCAAATAATGGCTGGAAGAAAACTAGAGGTCATTTATTCAAGGAAGTGTGTGAGTTGGACGGAGGGATATATTGTACAATGATTGTGTGTATGTTTGAGTGTGACTGTGTGTGGGTGGGTGTGTGAGTGAGTGTGAGTATGTATCAGTGAGTGTGTGCATGCGTGTGTGTGTGTGTGTGTGTGTGTGTGTGTGTGTGTGTGTGTGTGTGTGTGTGTGTGTGTGTGTGTGTGTGTGTGTGTGTGTGTGTGTGTGTGTGTGTGTGTGTGTGTCAGTGTATGTCAATCTGAAAGTGGAAAACTGGACCCTTTAGGCCAGTGAACTGAGGCACATTTTCCACTCTCATAATATTGCTATGCTCCACTTAGTAACCTAGAGAGTGTCTGTTTGTCTCACCTGAGGAACTTCTCCAGGTCGTCACGGCTGCAGGGGGACCATGACAGGTCGCTGGGGTTACGGCCCTTCACCCATTCGCCAGACATGATGTGGGAGTGGCCTGTACAGGTAGCATGGTCGTCATCGTGGCTCATCCCCATGCTGGAGAGAAAATCACACACACACCATTACATAATAGAGAAACACACCATTATATACCTTATAGACACCCACCATTATATACCATATAGCCACACACCACACACACACACACCTTAAATACCAAATATACACACACCCCTTAAATACCACATAGACACACACACACCATTATATACCATACAGACACACACCAGTATATACCATATAGACACACACCATTACATACCATACAGACACACACACCATTATATACCATGCACACACACACACGCACATGCACACACACACACCATTATATATCATATAGACACACACACCATTATTTACTCATACACTACTGGAATATGCTCATGTCTCTCAGGCGCACACACACACACACACACACACACACACACACACACACACACACACACACACACACACACACACACACACACACACACACACACACACACACACACACACACACACACACACACACACACACACACACACACACACACACACACACAGGTATATCTTACAATTGATTCACATTTAAAATGGTATTTTCCCTAACCCTAATATAGGAGAAACCAGTCACACCTTCTTGACACGCCTCAATCAACACCTCTATCCAACTGAAACAAACACACTACAAACATTAATCACATTGATGAACTCTTTGGTCGTTTCACATTTAACTCACTTACTAATGGCACTGCCAACTCCAGATGACTCCCTTTTTAAATCATATGAACAAAAAATATGTCATTTTATTTGGAATGCTACGCCAGACACAATGAAATGTGCCTATTTATATAATGACTATGAGTTTGGGAGGCAAAAATGATTAAATATTAAAGCTTTAAACCTCTCACTAAAAGCTTCACTAATACATAAATGATACTTAAACCCAAAATGTTTCTCCAGTAGATTATAAAGAAAGGCTCAGCCTTTGTTCAAAAATGGCCTTTTTGCTTTTATACATATATATAACTTCTCATTTCTGACTAATTGAAAATGACATTTTGTTTAAAGTATTGCACTTTCTTAAACAAGCCATACAAAGCTGGTTACAATTTCAGTTTTATCCTCAAGACAAGATAGAACAAATATTACAACAAATGTTATGGTTAAACTCAAATATACTGATGAATAAAAAAACATTCTTTATAGATTTTCTTTTAAATGGTATTATATTTATTAATGATATTATGAATAGAAACGGAGGAGTTATGTCACATATTTAGCTATTGAAAATATATGGGAATATCTGCTCAATCCAAATTTACAACCAAATGGATGCAGTACCACAAAAATAGAGGAGGCAAGTGGAAAAGGGAGACGGTAGGGAACTTGTTTGCCTGCCATATATTAAAGATACAAACTGGCTGAAAGGAACTGGCATAAATAGAAAAATATACCAGTTTCATTTGAGGACAAAAATGTTGACAGCTGCACCATACAGGTTGCAAAATAAATGGGAAGAGATTTTCGATGTACCAATTCCATGACATATGGTTTATGAACTGGTACACAAAACTATACTTGATTCAACACTTAGAGTTTTTCAATTTAAGTTTTTATATACAATTCTTGCCACCAACAACAGAATGCTATATATAGGGGGCATACAACAATCTAAGCTCTGTACATTTTGCCTGCGAAGAGAGAATTAATAGATCATTTACTCTGGTATTGCCCCCATGTAGCTTGTTTCTGGTCACAGGTTCAAGAATGGTTAAAAAAAATCACAACATGCAATTATAATGAACCTTACAAATAGCAGTGTTGGGCGATTTGGAAAGCCATAGTTAGTCAATAAATAATATGATAATGCTCATAGGAAAGGTTTTCATCTTTAGCTCACAATCTGTGGATACTATACGAAACAAGCTTCATAAATATGTGTATGCAACCAATAAAATTAGATTATTTTTTTTTGCACCTTTATTTTACTAGGCAAGTCAGTTAAGAACAAATTCTTATTTTCAATGACGGCCTAGGAACAGTGGGTTAACTGCCTGTTCAGGGGCAGAAGGACAGATTTGTACCTTGTCAGCCCAACGCTCTAACCACTAGGCTCCCCTGCCGCCCCTGATTTGATTTGATGGATCCCTCAGGCGAATACCCTCCCAATGTTTTCCCATATTCTCCAGACTGACTTGCTATACACAGACAGCACAGAAAGTTGCAATAGGCCCAACGTTTGACACCAGCACAAACAGAAACCCTCTTAAAACTAAGCCTAAACCTAACCCCTAAAGCAAAAAATAGCCTTTTTACAAGTGAAGACCGGAAAAATGATCTCACTTCTCTGATTTTTTTGTTGGTTTAGTATTCTTGAGGACTTTTGATACTCACAAGTATAGTACAACGTGTACACACATACACACCTTTAAATGCGGAAGACAAATTTCATTTGTACAACTGACTAGGTTGATATTTGTACCAATACAAAATGGTCCAAGGCAAAGTATTATTATTTTTTAAAAGGACACTACTTTAAAATATATATTCTTACCCCTTTCCCTTTGTATCTCTGCAACACATAACTAGACACACAACATACACTATTACAACAGACAGTATAACATACTTTGAACACGTATACATTCCTCTACACAACTGCAGCCCATCCTAACACACCTGTTACATATTCATTGGCTAAGGTCAGGGCCTCGGGGAAACTTCCACAGGAAATAATATCTAGTGTACAGCTATATCACAGTAAGGATCTGTGTGTGTGCATGTGTGTGTGCATGTGTGTGTGCATGTGTGTGTTTCCTCTAAAGTCGTGACCTACATTTTGGAAATGAAAAACAACAGCCCGGCCTGACATCCCAGTGGCGCCTCAGAAACTCACAAAAACCATTGAGTGGAATGACTGGACTCCCAATGCACAGCCGTTGTTCCTGGCTTTAATTAAACTATATACAATTACATAATGAGAGCCATATTCCTCCATGTCCTCTGCAACACCAATAAGAGATCAGCCACACTAAAACCAAGATGACCACAGCTGGTCTGGGTCTGTCCTGCTACTCAAACGTTGCTGCTGCTGGATACAGTTTAGCATTTTCCCCACTAATGGTTAAGGTTCATTGGGGGATCCAAGATCTGTTCCTAAGGGAAACGTTAGCCGAAGCACCACACTGGAGAACCGCAAACTGGAGAGCAGTGCAATTGGCCCAGTCCCAAATATGTTCATTTTGTCTTTCTCCAGATCTCTGTAGGCTCTGGTTTAGTGCACACATTTACAACAGGGAAAGCAAACACATGAGGGTTGTGTTCATTAGGCACAAAACTGAAGAAATTGCACAGAAATGGCAATAAACCAAATCAAATCAAACTTTATTTGCCACTTGCTGAACACAACAAGTGTAGACTTTACCGTGAAATGCATACATACAAGCCCTTAACCAACAGTTAACCGGCAGTTCAAGAAGAAGAACATATTTACCAAGTAGGATAAAATAAAAAGTAACACAATAAGAATAACAATAACGAGGCTATATACAGGGGGCACCGGTCCCGAGTCAGTGTGCAGGGCTACAGGCTAGTTGAGGTAATCTGTACATGTAGGTGGGGACGAAGTGACTATGCTTAGGTAACAAACAAACAGCGAGTAGCAGCAGTGTACAAAAGGGAAGAGGGGTCAATGTAAATTGTCCAGTGGCGATTTTTATGAATTGTTCAGCAATTCACCGCCTATTACATAGAGCCTGGATGGCAGGAAGTTTGGCCCCAGTGATGTACTGGGCCGTTCGCACTACCCTCTGTAGCATCGTATGGTCAGATGCCGAGCAGTTGCCATACCCGGTCAGTGATGCAACCGGTCAGGATGCTCTCGATGGTGCAGCTGTAGAAACTTTTGAGGATCTGGGGACCCATGCCAAATCTTTTCAGTCTCCCGAGGGGGAAAAGGTTTTGTCGTGCCCTCTTCACGACTGTCGTGGTCGATGTTAATGGGGGCCTGTTCAGCCCACCTTTTTCTGTAGTCCACGATCAGCTCCTTTGTCTTGCTCACAATGAGGGAGAGGTTGTTGTCGTGGCACCACACTGCCAGTTCTCTGACCTCCTCCCTATAGGCCGTCTCATCATTGTCGGTGATCAGGCCTACCACTGTTGTGTCGTCAGAAAACTTTTTTATTTTACCTTTATTTAACCAGGTAGGCAAGTTGAGAACAAGTTCTCATTTACAATTGCGACCTGGCCAAGATAAAGCAAAGCAGTTCGACAGATACAACGAGTTACACATGGAGGAAAACAAACATACAGTCAATAATACAGTATAAACAAGTCTATATACAATGTGAGCAAATGAGGTGAGAAGGGAGGTAAAGGCAAAAAAGGCCATGGTGGCAAAGTAAATACAATATAGTAATTAAAACACTGGAATGGTAGTTTTGCAATGGAAGAATGTGCAAAGTAGAAATAAAAATAATGGGGTGCAAAGGAGCAAAATAAATAAATAAATGAAATACAGTTGGGAAAGAGGTAGTTGTTTGGGCTAAATTATAGGTGGGCTATGTACAGGTGCAGTAATCTGTGAGCTGCTCTGACAGTTGGTGCTTAAAGCTAGTGAGGGAGATAAGTGTTTCCAGTTTCAGAGATTTTTGTAGTTTGTTCCAGTCATTGGCAGCAGAGAACTGGAAGGAGAGGCGGCCAAAGAAAGAATTGGTTTTGGGGGTGACTAGAGAGATATACCTGCTGGAGCGTGTGCTACAGGTGGGAGATGCTATGGTGACCAGCGAGCTGAGATAAGGGGGGGACTTTACCTAGCAGGGTCTTGTAGATGACATGGAACCAGTGGGTTTGGCAACGTATATGAAGCGAGGGCCAGCCAACGAGAGCGTACAGGTCGCAATGGTGGGTAGTATATGGGGCTTTGGAGTCATGTTTGGCCACGCAGTCGTGGGTGAACAGGCAATACAGGAGGGGACTAAGTACACAGCCCTGAGGGGCCCCAGTCTTAATAAAAATCTTCTTAGAGCTCGGGTCTATTTTCCTGAATTTCCGCCTGACTGATGTTCCCAAAGTAAACTGCCTGTTGCTCAGGCCCAGAAGCGAGGATATGCAAAAATTGGTAGCATTGAATAGAAAACACTTTGCAGTTTCTAGAAATGTTTAAATAATGTCTGAGACTATAACACAGTTGATATGGCAGGCAAAATTCCAAAGAAAAATCAACCAGAGATTGTCTTTTTGAGCTCCCAGGATCTTATAATGGAAAGCTATGGCTTCTATGTAATTCCAGCTCCCAGATTGCAATTCCTATGGCTTCCACTAGATGTCAACAGTCTTTGTTCAATGTTTCAGGCTTGTTTCTTCAAAAACAAGCAAGAATTATGAGTTTTTGTACAAAGACTCCCTGTTCAAAATCAGTCGGTTGGCAAGCAATGAAGAGGATGGGTGCTTACTAATTTTACTTTTCTATTGAACGTACTTCTTTCCGTATGAAATATTATAGTTTATTTACATTTTAGGATACCTGAGGATTTAATAGAAACATAGTTTGACTTGTTTGAACAAAATTTAGAGGTAGCTTTTTGGACTCCTTTGTCTGCATGTTGAATGATTGGATTACTGAAATCGATGGCGCCAATTAAACAGACCTTTTTGGATATAAAGAAAATTTTATCTAACAAAACGACAATTCATGGTGTAGCTGGGACCCTTGGGATTGCAAACAGAGGAAGATTTTCAAAACTAAGTGATTTATTTAATCGCTATTTGTGATTTTATGAAGCCTGTAATGGTTGAAAAATATGTTGATGTGGGGCGCCGTCCTCAAACAATCGCATAGTATGCTTTCGCTGTAAAGCCTATTGTAAATCGGACAACGCAGTTAGATTAACAATCATTTAAGCTTTTAAATTATATAAGATAGTTAGTTGTATGTTCATGAATGTTTTTTAAAATTACAATGATTTTTTATTTGAATTGCGCGCCCTCCAATTTCACCAGATGTTGTCGACTGGTGTCCCGCTAACGGGACGCCTATCCCTAAGGATCCGTGTGGCAGACGCGTTGTTGCCTACTCTTATCACCTGGGTGCGGCCCGTCAGGAAGTCCAAGATCCAGTTGCAGAGGGAGGTGTTTTGTCCCAGAGTCCTTAGCTTAGTGATGAGCTTCGTGGGCACTATGGTGTTGAACGCTGAGCTGTAGTCAATGAACATTATTCTCACATAGGTGTTCCTTTCGTCCAGGTGAGAAAGGGCGGTGTGGAGTGCGATTGAGATGGCGTCATCTGTGGATCTGTTGGGCGGTATGCGAATTGGAGCAGGTCTAGGGTGTCCGGGAGGATGCTGTTGATGTGAGCCATGACCAGCCTTTCAAAGCACTTCATGGCTACTGACGTGAGTGCCACGGGGCGGTAATCATTTAGGCAGGTTACTTCCGCTTCCTTGGACACATAGACTATGGTGGTCTGCTTGAAACATGTAGATGTTACAGACTCGGTCAGGGAAATGTTGAAAATGTCAGTGAAGCATGCATTCTTTGATTACATGTCCTGGTCATCTGTCTGGCCCAGCGGCTTTGTTAATGTTGACCTGTTTAAAGGTTTTGTTCACATCGGCTACAGAGTGCGTTATCCAGAACAGCTGGTGCTGTTGTGCATGCTTCAGTGTTGCTTGCCTCGAAGCGAGCATAAAAGGCATTTAGCTCGTCTGGTAGGCTCACGTCACTGGGCAACTCGCGTCTGGGTTTCCCTTTGTAGTCCGTAATAGTTTTCAAGCCCTGCCACATCCGACGAGAGTCAGAGCCGGTGTAGTAGGATTCAATCTTAATCCTGTATTGACGCTTTGCTTATTTGATGGTTTGTCTGAGGGCATAGCGGGATTTCTTATTAGCGTCCGGATTAGTGTCCCGCTCCTTGGAAATGGCAGCTTTAGCCTTTAGCTCGATGCGGATGTTGCCTGTAATCTGTGGCTTCTGGTTGGGATGTGTACGTACAGTCACTGTGGGAACGACGTCATCGATGCACTTATTGATGAAGCCTATGACTGAGGTGGTGTACTCCTCAATGCCATTGGAAGAATCCCGGGAACATATTCCAGTCTGTGCTAGCAAAACAGTCCTATAGTATAGCATCTGCGTCATCTGACCACTTCCGTATTGGTACTGGTACTTCCTGCTTTAGTTTTTGCTTGCAAGCAGGAATCAGGAGGATAGAATTATGGTCAGATTTGCCAAATTGAGGGCGGGGAAGAGCTTTGTATGCATCTCTGTGTGGAGTAAAGGTGGTCTAGGATTTTTTTTTCGCCTGGTTGCACATGTGGGGCGGCAGGGTAGCCTAGTGGTTAGAGCGTTGGACTAGTAACCGAAAGGTTTCATGTTCAAATCCCCGAGCTGACAAGATACAAATCTGTCGTTCTGCCCCTGAACAGGCACTGTTCCTAGGCCGTCATTGAAAATAAGATTTTGTTCTTAACCGACTTGCTTAGTTAAATAAAGGTTAAAAAAATTAAATGTGACATGCTGGTAAAATTTTGGTAAAACTGATTTAAGTTTGTCTGCATTAAAGTCCCAGGCCACTAGGAGCGCCGCTTCTGGGTGAGCATTTTGTTCTTTGCTTATGGCCTTATAGAGTTGGTTGAGAACGGTCTTAGTGCCAGCTTGTTTTGTGGTGGTAAATAGATGACTACGAATAATACAGATTAGAACTCTCTTGGTGTGGTACTCTAATAATGTGGTACTCTACCTCAGGTGAGCAATACCTCGAGACTTCTTTAATATTAGATATCGCGCACCAGCTGTTATTGACATAAAGACACACACCCCCACCCCTCGTCCTACCAGGGGTAGCGTCTCTGTTCTGCCGGTGCATGGAAAATCCCGCTAGCTCTATGTTGTCCATATCTTCATTCAACCACATCTCGGTGAAACCAAAGATGTTATAGTTTTTAATGTCCCGTTGGTAGGATAATCTTCATAGTAGGTCATCCATTTTATTCTCCAATGACTGCACGTTAGCAAGAAGAATGGAAGGCATTGGGAGTTTACTCGCTCGCCTCCCCTTTTCTGGCGTCTTTTCTTCACGCAAAAGGCGGAGATCTGGGCCTGTTCCAGTGAAAGCAGGATATCCTTCTGATCAGACTTGTTAAAGGAAAAGGTTTCTCCCAGTCTGCGGTGAGTGTAAGGGATTTCCTCCTCTTCTTCCGAAGAGGAGAGGTGAAAAGGATCAGAGGACAAATATGCGGTGTGGTAAGTGTCCATGGTTCTTTTAATGCGAAAATGGACACATGAACAACTGAATGCAAAAACAATAAACGTGGAATGAATGAAACCCAAAACAGTACCGTGTGGTGGAAAATACAGACATGGAAACAAACACCCACAAACACACAGTGAAACCCAGGCTACCTAAGTATGATTCTCAATCAGAGACAACAAATGACACCTGCCTCTGATTGAGAACCATACTAGGCCGAAACATAGAAATACCCAAATCATAGAAAAACAAACATAGACTGCCCACCCCAACTCACGCCCTGACCATACTG
>NW_026287488.1:0-57500 GCF_023373465.1 Oncorhynchus keta | reverse complement strand
ACGTGACTGGATCTGAGTTAATACAGTAATCACTGGTCTGACGTGACTGGATCTGAGTTAATACAGTAATCACTGGTCTGACGTGACTGGATCTGAGTTAATACAGTAATCACTGGTCTGACGTGACTGGATCTGAGTTAATACAGTAATCACTGGTCTGACTGACTGGATCTGAGTTAATACAGTAATCACTGGTCTGACTGGATCTGAGTTAATACAGTAATCACTGGTCTGACTGACTGGATCTGAGTTAATACAGTAATCACTGGTCTGACTGACTGGATCTGAGTTAATACAGTAATCACTGGTCTGACTGACTGGATCTGAGTTAATACAGTAATCACTGGTCTGACTGACTGGATCTGAGTTAATACAGTAATCACTGGTCTGACTGACTGGATCTGAGTTAATACAGTAATCACTGGTCTGACTGACTGGATCTGAGTTAATACAGTAATCACTGGTCTGACTGACTGGATCTGAGTTAATACAGTAATCACTGGTCTGACTGGATCTGAGTTAATACTAATCACTGGTCTGACTGGATCTGAGTTAATACAGTAATCACTGGTCTGACTGACTGGATCTGAGTTAATACAGTAATCACTGGTCTGACTGACTGGATCTGAGTTAATACAGTAATCACTGGTCTGACTGACTGGATCTGAGTTAATACAGTAATCACTGGTCTGACTGACTGGATCTGAGTTAACACAGTAATCACTGGTCTGACTGACTGGATCTGAGTTAATACAGTAATCACTGGTCTGACGTGACTGGATCTGAGTTAATACAGTAATCACTGGTCTGACTGACTGGATCTGAGTTAATACAGTAATCACTGGTCTGACTGACTGGATCTGAGTTAATACAGTAATCACTGGTCTGACTGACTGGATCTGAGTTAATACAGTAATCACTGGTCTGACTGACTGGATCTGAGTTAATACAGTAATCACTGGTCTGACTGACTGGATCTGAGTTAATACAGTAATCACTGGTCTGACGTGACTGGATCTGAGTTAATACAGTAATCACTGGTCTGACTGGATCTGAGTTAATACAGTAATCACTGGTCTGACTGGATCTGAGTTAATACAGTAATCACTGGTCTGACTGACTGGATCTGAGTTAACACAGTAATCACTGGTCTGACTGACTGGATCTGAGTTAATACAGTAATCACTGGTCTGACGTGACTGGATCTGAGTTAATACAGTAATCACTGGTCTGACTGACTGGATCTGAGTTAATACAGTAATCACTGGTCTGACTGGATCTGAGTTAATACAGTAATCACTGGTCTGACTGACTGGATCTGAGTTAACACAGTAATCACTGGTCTGACTGACTGGATCTGAGTTAATACAGTAATCACTGGTCTGATCTGAGTTAATACAGTAATCACTGGTCTGACTGGATCTGAGTTAATACAGTAATCACTGGTCTGACTGTCTGAGTTAATACTAATCACTGGTCTGACTGACTGGATCTGAGTTAATACAGTAATCACTGGTCTGACGTGACTGGATCTGAGTTAATACAGTAATCACTGGTCTGACGTGACTGGATCTGAGTTAATACAGTAATCACTGGTCTGACGTGACTGGATCTGAGTTAATACAGTAATCACTGGTCTGACTGGATCTGAGTTAATACAGTAATCACTGGTCTGACTGGATCTGAGTTAATACAGTAATCACTGGTCTGACTGGATCTGAGTTAATACAGTAATCACTGGTCTGACTGGATCTGAGTTAATACAGTAATCACTGGTCTGACTGGATCTGAGTTAATACAGTAATCACTGGTCTGACTGGATCTGAGTTAATACAGTAATCACTGGTCTGACTGACTGGATCTGAGTTAATACAGTAATCACTGGTCTGACTGGATCTGAGTTAATACAGTAATCACTGGTCTGACATGACTGGATCTGAGTTAATACAGTAATCACTGGTCTGACTGACTGGATCTGAGTTAATACAGTAATCACTGGTCTGACTGGATCTGAGTTCATACAGTAATCACTGGTCTGACATGACTGGATCTGAGTTAATACAGTAATCACTGGTCTGACGTGTCTGGATCTGAGTTAATACAGTAATCACTGGTCTGATTGACTGGATCTGAGTTAATACAGTAATCACTGGTATGACTGGATCTGAGTTAATACAGTAATCACTCGTCTGACTGACTGGATCTGAGTTAATACAGTAATCACTGGTCTGACTGACTGGATCTGAGTTAATACAGTAATCACTGGTCTGACGTGACTGGATCTGAGTTAATACAGTAATCACTGGTCTGACGTGACTGGATCTGAGTTAATACAGTAATCACTGGTCTGACTGGATCTGAGTTAATACAGTAATCACTGGTCTGACTGACTGGATCTGAGTTAATACAGTAATCCCTGGTCTGACGTGACTAGATCTGAGTTAATACAGTAATCACTGGTCTGACGTGACTGGATCTGGATCAATATAGTAATTAGAGCAGAATGTGGAGACCGCTGTGGAGACCATACTCACTTGTAAAAGACTCATGCCATAAACACAGATTTATTTCCTCCCTCCTGTCCTTTATTTCTTTCTTCCAACCAGATGTTCCTCTCTCTCTCGCTCTTTATCTCTCTCTTTTCTCATACCTGGGACATTTGTAATACTGACCCAATTTATCACAGCCTCTCTGAAGCAGTATTTTAGCCAACCATTCTCAAATGCAGTTGCCTGTCATTATACACGCATGACCATGCAAAACACACCCATGCATGCATAAATGCAAACACACACACACTAGCACATGTATATACATAACACACTCACAGAGTATACACATAACACACACACAGAGGAGTACACACACACACACACACACACACACACACACACACACACACACACACACACACACACACACACACACACACACACACACACACACACACAAAGGCACGGAAACACAAAACAATTGTTGTTAGCTAGAAAGACTTCTTCAGTCATGAAAAATGACTGGAAATGCATTGGACTTACTGAAACGGGCCAAACATATTGCTTTGCTCACTGTGCTGTTGTTCCATTCTTGACTGCACAGTGTTAGCAGCCCTGGAATCGTATCATTTAGGAGTATGTGGTAGAGTGTTAGCAGCCCTGAGATAGTATCATTTAGGAGTATGTGCTGGAGTGTTAGCAGTCCTGGGATCGTATCATTTAGGAGTATGTGGTGGAGTGTTAGCAGCCCTGAGATAGTATCATTTAGGAGTATGTGCTGGAGTGTTAGCAGTCCTGGGATCGTATCATTTAGGAGTATGTGCTGGAGTGTTAGCAGTCCTGGGATAGTATCATTTAGGAGTATGTGCTAGAGTGTTAGCAGCCCTGGGATAGTATCATTTAGGAGTATGTGCTGGAGTGTTAGCAGTCCTGGGATAGTATCATTTAGGAGTATGTGCTGGAGTGTTAGCAGTCCTGGGATCGTATCATTTAGGAGTATGTGGTGGAGTGTTAGCAGCCCTGAGATAGTATCATTTAGGAGTATGTGGTGGAGTGTTAGCAGCCCTGAGATAGTATCATTTAGGATTATGTGCTAGAGTGTTAGCAGCCCTGAGATAGTATCATTTAGGAGTATGTGCTAGAGTGTTAGCAGCCCTGAGATAGTATCATTTAGGAGTATGTGCTAGAGTGTTAGCAGCCCTGAGATAGTATCATTTAGGAGTATGTGCTAGAGTGTTAGCAGCCCTGAGATAGTATCATTTAGGAGTATGTGCTAGAGTGTTAGCAGCCCTGGGATAGTATCATTTAGGAGTATGTGCTGGAGTGTTAGCAGCCCTGGGATCGTATCATTTAGGAGTATGTGCTGGAGTGTTAGCAGTCCTGGGATAGTATCATTTAGGAGTATGTGCTGGAGTGTTAGCAGCCCTGGGATCGTATCATTTAGGAGTATGTGCTAGAGTGTTAGCAGCCCTGGGATAGTATCATTTAGGAGTATGTGCTGGAGTGTTAGCAGCCCTGGGATAGTATCATTTAGGAGTATGTGCTGGAGTGTTAGCAGCCCTGGGATAGTATCATTTAGGAGTATGTGGTAGAGTGTTAGCAGCCCTGGGATAGTATCATTTAGGAGTATGTGGTAGAGTGTTAGCAGCCCTGGGATAGTATCATTTAGGAGTATGTGCTGGAGTGTTAGCAGCCCTGGGATCGTATCATTTAGGAGTATGTGGTAGAGTGTTAGCAGTCCTGGGATCGTATCATTTAGGAGTATGTGCTGGAGTGTTAGCAGCCCTGAGATAGTATCATTTAGGAGTATGTGCTAGAGTGTTAGCAGCCCTGAGATAGTATCATTTAGGAGTATGTGCTAGAGTGTTAGCAGCCCTGGGATAGTATCATTTAGGAGTATGTGGTAGAGTGTTAGCAGCCCTGGGATAGTATCATTTAGGAGTATGTGGTAGAGTGTTAGCAGCCCTGGGATAGTATCATTTAGGAGTATGTGGTAGAGTGTTAGCAGTCCTGGGATAGTATCATTTAGGAGTATGTGGTAGAGTGTTAGCAGTCCTGGGATAGTATCATTTAGGAGTATGTGGTAGAGTGTTAGCAGCCCTGAGATAGTATCATTTAGGAGTATGTATGTGGTAATCCTGGTCTAGTGGGTTAGCAGCACATATACAACTGAGATAGTATGAATTTAGGGGTATGTGCAGCACATATACAACTCCAGTGTTAGCTAGCCCTGCAGCACATATCAACTCCAGCATGGGTATGAATCCTGGTCTAGTGGGTAACACCACCTGCAGCACATATATAACTTAGCATGGGTATGTCCTGGTCTAGTGGGTAACACTGCCCAGCACATATACAGCTCCAGCATGGGTATGAATCCTGGTTAGTGGTAACCCACCTGCAGCACATATATTTCCAGCATGGGTATAAATCCTGGTCTAGTGGGTAACAGTGCCTGCAGCACATATACAGCTCCAGCATGGGTATGAATCCTGGTCTAGTGGGTAACACCACCTGCAGCACATATACAACTCCAGCATGGGTATGAATCCTGGTCTAGTGGGTAGCAGCACATAGCAGGGTCCTGGGATGGGTATCATTTACAGTCCAGCATGTGGTCCTGGTCTAGTTAGCAGCACCTGCAGCACATATATTTCCAGCATGTATGAATCCTGGTCTAGTGGGTACTACCGCCTGCAGCACATAATCAACTCCAGCATGGGTATGAATCCTGGTCTAGTGGGTACTACCAGCATAATCAACTCCAGCATGGGTATGAATCCTGGTCTAGTGGGTACTACCACCTGCAGCACATATACAACTCCAGCATGGGTATGAATCCTGGTCTAGTGGGTACACCGCCTGCAGCACATATACAACTCCAGCATGGGTATGAATCCTGGTCTAGTGGGTAACACCACCTGCAGCACATATACAGCTCCAGCATGGGTATAAATCCTGGTCTATAGTGGGTAACACCACCTGCAGCACATATACAACTCCAGCATGGGTATGAATCCTGGTCTAGTGGGTAACACCACCTGCAGCACATATATAACTCCAGCATGGGTATGAATCCTGGTCTAGTGGGTAACACTGCCTGCAGCACATATACAACTCCAGCATGGGTATGAATCCTGGTCTAGTGGGTACACATGCAGCACATAATCAACTCCAGCATGGGTATGAATCCTGGTCTAGTGGGTAACACCACCTGCAGCACATATACAACTCCAGCATGGGTATGAATCCTGGTCTAGTGGGTACTACCGCCTGCAGCACATATACAACTCCAGCATGGGTATGAATCCTGGTCTAGTGGGTAACACCGCCTGCAGCACATATACAACTCCAGCATGGGTATGAATCCTGGTCTAGTGGGTACTACCGCCTGCAGCACATATACAACTCCAGCATGGGTATGAATCCTGGTCTAGTGGGTAACACCACCTGCAGCACATATACAGCTCCAGCATGGGTATAAATCCTGGTCTAGTGGGTAACACCACCTGCAGCACATATACAACTCCAGCATGGGTATGAATCCTGGTCTAGTGGGTAACACCGCCTGCAGCACATATACAACTCCAGCATGGGTATGAATCCTGGTCTAGTGGGTAACACCACCTGCAGCACATATACAACTCCAGCATGGGTATGAATCCTGGTCTAGTGGGTACTACCGCCTGCAGCACATATACAACTCCAGCATGGGTATGAATCCTGGTCTAGTGGGTACCACCGCCTGCAGCACATAATCAACTCCAGCATGGGTATGAATCCTGGTCTAGTGGGTACTACCGCCTGCAGCACATATACAACTCCAGCATGGGTATGAATCCTGGTCTAGTGGGTAACACCGCCTGCAGCACATATACAACTCCAGCATGGGTATAAATCCTGGTCTAGTGGGTAACACCACCTGCAGCACATATACAACTCCAGCATGGGTATGAATCCTAGTCTAGTGGGTAACACCACCTGCAGCACATATACAGCTCCAGCATGGGTATAAATCCTGGTCTAGTGGGTAACACTGCCTGCAGCACATATACAACTCCAGCATGGGTATGAATCCTGGTCTAGTGGGTACTACCGCCTGCAGCACATATACAACTCCAGCATGGGTATGAATCCTGGTCTAGTGGGTACTACCGCCTGCAGCACATATACAACTCCAGCATGGGTATGAATCCTGGTCTAGTGGGTACTACCGCCTGCAGCACATATACAACTCCAGCATGGGTATGAATCCTGGTCTAGTGGGTAACACTGCCTGCAGCACATATACAACTCCAGCATGGGTATGAATCCTGGTCTAGTGGGTAACACCGCCTGCAGCACATATACAACTCCAGCATGGGTATGAATCCTGGTCTAGTGGGTACTACCGCCTGCAGCACATATACAACTCCAGCATGGGTATGAATCCTGGTCTAGTGGGTAACACCGCCTGCAGCACATATACAACTCCAGCATGGGTATGAATCCTGGTCTAGTGGGTACTACCGCCTGCAGCACATATACAACTCCAGCATGGGTATGAATCCTGGTCTAGTGGGTAACACTGCCTGCAGCACATATACAACTCCAGCATGGGTATGAATCCTGGTCTAGTGGGTACTACCGCCTGCAGCACATATACAACTCCAGCATGGGTATGAATCCTGGTCTAGTGGGTAACACCACCTGCAGCACATATACAACTCCAGCATGGGTATGAATCCTGGTCTAGTGGGTAACACCACCTGCAGCACATATATAACTCCAGCATGGGTATGAATCCTGGTCTAGTGGGTACTACCGCCTGCAGCACATATACAACTCCAGCATGGGTATGAATCCTGGTCTAGTGGGTACTACCGCCTGCAGCACATATACAACTCCAGCATGGGTATGAATCCTGGTCTAGTGGGTAACACCACCTGCAGCACATATACAACTCCAGCATGGGTATGAATCCTGGTCTAGTGGGTAACACCACCTGCAGCACATATACAACTCCAGCATGGGTATGAATCCTGGTCTAGTGGGTAACACCACCTGCAGCACATATACAATTCCAGCATGGGTATGAATCCTGGTCTAGTGGGTAACACTGCCTGCAGCACATATACAACTCCAGCATGGGTATGAATCCTGGTCTAGTGGGTACTACCGCCTGCAGCACATATACAACTCCAGCATGGGTATGAATCCTGGTCTAGTGGGTACTACCGCCTGCAGCACATATACAACTCCAGCATGGGTATGAATCCTGGTCTAGTGGGTACTACCGCCTGCAGCACATATACAACTCCAGCATGGGTATGAATCCTGGTCTAGTGGGTAACACCGCCTGCAGCACATATATAACTCCAGCATGGGTATGAATCCTGGTCTAGTGGGTAACACCACCTGCAGCACATATACAACTCCAGCATGGGTATGAATCCTGGTCTAGTGGGTAACACCACCTGCAGCACATATACAACTCCAGCATGGGTATGAATCCTGGTCTAGTGGGTAACACCACCTGCAGCACATATATAACTCCAGCATGGGTATGAATCCTGGTCTAGTGGGTAACACCACCTGCAGCACATATACAACTCCAGCATGGGTATGAATCCTGGTCTAGTGGGTACTACCGCCTGCAGCACATATACAACTCCAGCATGGGTATGAATCCTGGTCTAGTGGGCACATATACAACCCAGCATGGGTATGAATCCTGGTCTAGTGGGTACACCGCCTGCAGCACATATACAACTCCAGCATGGGTATGAATCCTGGTCTAGTGGGTAACACCACCTGCAGCACATATATAACTCCAGCATGGGTATGAATCCTGGTCTAGTGGGTAACACCACCTGCAGCACATATACAACTCCAGCATGGGTATGAATCCTGGTCTAGTGGGTAACACCACCTGCAGCACATATACAACTCCAGCATGGGTATGAATCCTGGTCTAGTGGGTACTACCGCCTGCAGCACATATACAACTCCAGCATGGGTATGAATCCTGGTCTAGTGGGTAACACCACCTGCAGCACATATATAACTCCAGCATGGGTATGAATCCTGGTCTAGTGGGTAACACTGCCTGCAGCACATATATAACTCCAGCATGGGTATGAATCCTGGTCTAGTGGGTAACACCATCTGCAGCACATATACAACTCCAGCATGGGTATAAATCCTGGTCTAGTGGGTAACACCATCTGCAGCACATATACAATTCCAGCATGGGTACGAATTCTGGTCCATCTCCCTCGCTCTGTTTCTCATTTCACACTATCCCTGTCTGAAAATACATCTTTCAACAAAGAAATGCTTTTGCTATAACTATTATTAAAAGTGTGGTCAACATTTCACATTTTTCCCTAAAAGAGGTGCTGGCGCTCTGTACCTGTCCTCCTGACCCGGGACACTCAAGTCAACTGTACTTGCTGACAGAACAAGGCCCGAGCCTAAATTGACCCCTAAAACCCCATTCACTTGTGGAGATCTGAGAGGATTTAATTAGTATAAGTAATATTTCGAAATTTCCACCTAGCCTGTCAGAGGACAGGCTACTTCTATACTACCTACACATGTCAAATCCTCTCAGAGATCTCCAAGTGTAGGGTTTAGGGGTCAATTTGGGACTGAACCCAAGAGTCAAGCCTGCCACTCCATGACCAACAGTTGACTGCAGCTGTCATGGGGATTGAAGTCACAGTGATGTCGCAGCACGATGGATGCTAGTGTTCAAAGCAAACTAGCTCACCAAATCTGCTACACTGACACCAAAATCAGAAAGAGCAAAGGTATGCATGAATACTTCAGATCATTTCTTCCCAATGATGGACAAGAGAGTAAATGCTGGAAAAGAGAATACATTTGCTAAAACATCCAGAATAAACCTGTTTATATCACGATGTACTATATATATACAGTATTACTGAATATTGCGTGATGAAAAATGTATCCTAAATAAGCAGTGTGTTTAGACTACTCTATGTAATTTGGGCAGGTTTCCTGGACTCAGACTAAGCCTAATCCTAGATTAAAATGCACTTTGAATGGAGATTCTCCTTGGAGAATGCTTTTTAGTCCAGGATTACGCGCCTCATCTATATTCAAGAAACCGACTCTATATGTACTACCTAGTACTTTAAGATTATCACAAGCATTACAGTAGGAGAGTTATCAACAGAACAAAATGCATTCGCACCAATTTAGGATTGACACTATATGCCCAATTAATTTTTCCATTCTGGAATGAGATATTACTGGCATGCAGAAATGTTTAAAAATCGGTTTACTCTGTGATTATATCACAGCAACAAAGGAGTGTCAGAGCGAGTTTAAAACCCAATCAGTCATCCAGCCAGCCATACAGGATGACATCATCACTCAAGTGTGTGTTATATCTTAATGTATCTGTTTGCTCACACACACGTGCACACGCACACACACACACACCTGCTTTCTGTCTACTACTGGAGACTGTCCAGATAGCCTCATTTGAATCCAGACACGACAACATACATTAAATCATGGACAAGAGAAAGGCTATCAAACCCAGATGGTGCTGTTCTGAAATACACACACACACACACACACACACACACACACACACACACACACACACACACACACACACACACACACACACACACACACACACACACACACACACACACACACACACACGCACAAAAGCGCTCCAGACATATACGCACACATGCAAAAACTGCACACCAGCACACACACGCATACCCACACATATTATGAGCATGCATGCACACACCTTACAAGGTGAAAATGGGCCAACTAAAGCTGGCTAGTTACAGCACTGGAGCACTTCTGCATGTTCTTCCATCTACCGTGGACACACACGCGCAAGCACAAACTCTCTCTCTGTCTCTCTCTCTGCCTCTCTCTCTCTCTCTCTCTCTCTCTCTCTCTCTATCTCTCTGTCTCTCTCTCTGCCTCTCTCTCTCTCTCTGCCTCTCTCTGCCTCTCTCTCTCTCTCTGCCTCTCTCTCTCAATTCAATTCAATTCAAGGGCTTTATTGGCATGGGAAACATGTGTTAACATTGCCAAAGCAAGTGAGGTAGATAATATATAAAGTGACTATATAAAATGAAATAAAGAATAAAAATTAACAGTAAACATCACACATACAGAAGTTTCAAAACAGTAAAGACGTTACAAATGTCATATTATATATATATACAGTGTTATAACAATGTACAAATGGTAAAGGACACAAGATAAAATAAATAAGCATAGATATGGGTTGTATTTACAATGGTGTGTGTTCTTCACTGGTTGCCCTTTTCTCGTGGCAACAGGTCACTAATCTTGCTGCTGTGATGGCACACTGTGGAGGGAGTTTTTCAAAATTTGATTTGTTTTCGAATTCTTTGTGGATCTGTGTAATCTGAGGGAAATATATCTCTCTAATATGGTCATACATTGGGCAGGTGGTTAGGAAGTGCAGCTCCACCTCATTTTGTGGGCAGTGAGCACATAGCCTGTCTTCTCTTGAGAGCCATGTCTGCCTACGGCAGCCTTTCTCAATAGCAAGGCTATGCTCACTGAGTCTGTACATAGTCAAAGCTTTCCTTAATTTTGGGTCAGTCACAGTGGTCAGGTATTCTGCCGCTGTGTACTCTCTGTGTAGGGCCAAATAGCATTCTAGTTTGCTCTGTTGTTTTGTTAATTCTTTCCAATCTGTCAAGTAATTATCTTTTTGTTTTCTCATGATTTGGTTGGGTCTAATTGTGCTGCTGTCCTGGGGATCCGTAGGGTGTGTTTGTGTTTGTGAACAGAGCCCCAGGACCAGCTTGCTTAGGGGACTCTTCTCCAGGTTCATCTCTCTGTAGGTGATGGCTTTGTTGTGGAAGGTTTGGGAATCGCTTCCTTTTAGGTGGTTATAGAATTTAACGGCTCTTTTCTGGATTTTGATAATTAGTGGGTATCGGCCTAATTCTGCTCTGCATGCATTATTTGGTGTTCTACGTTGTACACAGAGGATATTTTTTCAGAATGCTGCGTGCAGAGTCTCAATTTTGTGTTTCTCACATTTTGTGAAGTCTTGGTTGGTGAGCGGACCCCAGACCTCACAACCATAAAGGGCAATGGGCTCTATGACTGATTCAAGTATTTTTAGCCAAATCCTAATTGGTATGTTGACATTTATGTTCCTTTTGATGGCATAGAATGCCCTTCTTGCCTTGTCTCTCAGATCGTTCACAGCTTTGTGGAAGTTACCTATGGCGCTGATGTTTAGGCCAAGGTATGTATAGTTTTTTGTGTGCTCTAGGGCAACAGTGTCTTGATGGAATTTGTATTTGTGGTCCTGGTGACTGGACCTTTTTTGGAACACCATTATTTTGGTCTTACTGAGATTTACTGTCAGGGCCCAGGTCTGACAGAATCTGTGCATAAGATCTAGGTGCTGCTGTAGGCCCTCCATGGTTGGTGACAGAAGCACCTCTCTCTCTCTGCCTCTCTCTCTCTCTGCCTCTCTCTTGCTCTCAATTCAATTCAAAGGGCTTTATTGGCATGGGAAACACATGTGAAATGGATAATAAACCAATGTGAAATCAACAATAAAAAATGTACAGTAAATATTAGACTTACAAAAGTTCCAAAGGAAAACATACATTTCAAATGTCATATTATGGCTATATACAGTGTTGTAACGATGTGCAAATAGTTAAAGTACAAAAGGGAAAATAAATAAACATAACTATGGGTTGCATTTACAATGGTGTTTGTTCTTCACTGTTTAACTTTCTTGTGGCAACAGGTCACAAATATTGCTGCTGTGATGGCTGATTCATTAAATAGTACCTACAAAACACCAGTCTCACCGTCAACAGTGAAGAGGCGACTCTGGGATGCTGGCCTTCTAGGCAGAGTTGCAAAGAAAAAGCCATATCTCAGACTGGCCAATAAAAATAAAAGATTGAGATGAGCAAAAGAACACAGACACTGGACAGAGGAACTCTGCCTAGAAGGGCAGCATCCCGGAGTCACCTCTTCACTATTGACGTTGAGACTAGTGTTTTGTGGGTACTATTTAATGAAGCTGCCAGTTGAGGACTTGTGAGGCATCTGTTTCTCAAACTAGACACACTAATGTACTTTTCCTCTTGCTCAGTTGTGCACTGGGACCTCCCACTCCTCTTTCTATTCTGGTTAGAGTCAGTTTGCACTGTTATGTGAAGGGAGTAGTACATAGCGTTGTACGAGATCTTCAGGTTCTTGGCAATGAAATAGCCTTAATTTCTCAGAACAAGAATAGACTGACAAGTTTCAGAAGAAAGTTATTTGTTTCTGGCCATTTTGAACCTGTAATCGAACCCAAAAATGCTGATAATCCAGATACTCAACTAGTCTAAAGAAGGCCAGTTGTATTGGTTCTTTAATTAGGACAACAGTTTTCAGCTGTGCTAACATAATTGCAAAAAGGTTTTCTAATTTTCTAAAGCCTTTTAAAATGATGAACTTGGATTAGCTAACACAACATGCCATTGGAACACAGGAGTGATGGTTGCTGATAATGTGCCTCTACACCTATGTAGACATTCCATTTAAAAAATGGCTATTTCCAGCTATAATAGTCATTTACATCATTAACAATGTCTAGACTGTATTTCTGATCAATTTGATGCTATTTTAATGGACAAAAAAAGTGATTTTCTTTAAAAAACAAGGACATTTCTAAATGACCCCAAACTTTTGAACAGTAGTGTATATGTTTTTGCTGTTTGTTCTTTGTTATGGAGCCAAAAAGATTAGAGAAGTGGTTTATCCATACATCTCCATTTTGGATAGATAACTCTTTGTGTTGTTGTTTGTTTAGTGTTTTCCCATTTTCCCAGAAGTGGTTCGATTCTATGGATTCTTCAACTACATTGAGCTGATTTCTGACGTGCTGTTCCTTCTTTTTCCGTAGTGTATTTCTGTATTGTTTTAGTGATTCACCATAGTGAAGGCATAGACTCAGGTTTTCTTGGTCTCTATGTTTGTGGTTAGATAGGTTCCTCAATTTCTTTCTTAAGGTTTTGCATTCTTCATCAAACCATTTGTAACTGTTGTTCATTTTCTTAGGTTGTCTGCTTGAAATTGTGAGATTTTATAGGGAAGCTGAGAGGTCAAATATACTGTTAGGTTTTCTACTGCCAAGTTTACACCTTCACTATTACAGTGAAATGTTTTGTCCGGGAAGTTGTCTAAAAGGGATTGAATTTGTTGTTGCCTAATTGTTTTTTGGAAGGTTTCCACACTACTTTCCTTCCATATAGAGCATTTCTTATTGTTATTCAGTTCCTTTGGTTTTGATGCCTCATGACTAATGAGAAAGCTGAGGTGTTGACTTTGGGACCCCTTATGCACTGCACACCAACCATTACCACCAGTGGCCTACAGACCAGCTATTTTGATGTATCAGAATGACTCATTCCACCGGGTTTACAGCTGTCTGACCTGATTGCCTCCTAATGAAGCATTGGCTTACTAAATATATATCCGTAGCAGTAGCCACCACTTGTGTCTTTACTGGCAGACCTAAAGCCATGGTGCATGGGTAGGACCCTACGTTCTTCCTGACCTGGAGACATTCTGAGTCTAAGTTAAGTCACACAGTCAGGAAAAGATCACAGGGCTATGTGTGAGCCTCTAAAGTATACTGGTTCTCCATGGCTGTGCCCAAATGACATCCTATTGCACTACATGTTACAGCATTGGACCAGTAACTGAAAGGTTGCTAGTTCGAATCCCCGAGCCGACAAGGTGAAACATCAGTTGATTCTGCCCTTCAGCAAGGCACTTAACCCTAATTGCTCCAGGGTCACTGTTGATAACGGCAGACCCTGGTCATGACCACACTCTCCGAGGGTGTCTCATGGGGAGTTGGGATATGCAAAACCTTTACACGTGAGTATAGATTTTTACTTATCCATTTTTTACTGAACACTTATTTTTCTTAAAATGCATTGTTGCTTAAGGGCTTGTAAGTAAGCACTTCACTGTGAGGTATATTTGGCCCATGTGACAAATAACATTTGATTTGAAGAGGCAGAACTGGATGCCAGTGATCTACAGTCCATCCACAAGGTGCAGTGAGATGGGGATGAGAGCAAGGACAAGAGGCTTATTTGAGAAAATAGTATAATATATTATATAAACAAAGAATTGGAATATAGTTTCTTCTTGATTTGTGAGACAGTGAAAACTTTAGATTGATTTGTGAAGGAGAGTGAAACCTTTAGCTGACATTTCAAATGTTTTATTTCAGTTTTAAAAAGTTGGAAATGTAAATAGAACGTAAATGATTTTTCGTACTTTGGCGGTGGCTAAACTCAATTTGACATCTCTAACCTGCAAGTAATAATCTCCCTGAAGACTTCTGCCCCTGACCTTCGCTATGCCTGAGAGTCTGGACTCCACAGACATGTCTGTTTTACATTTCTCTGTTCTGTATTCTAGTTTCACGGTCTCTTTCTCGCTCTCCTTTCATTTCTTATTCCACTCGTGCCTGAGGCCCTTTAAGCAGCCAGCCTTGATGCTACGACACACAGCAGTCTGGTGCAGACAGCCTTGATGCTACAACACACAGCAGCCTGGTGCAGACAGCCTTGATGCTACGACACACAGCAGTCTGGTGCAGACAGCCTTGATGCTACGACACACAGCAGCCTGGTGCAGACAGCCTTGATGCTACGACACACAGCAGCCTGGTGCAGACAGCCTTGATGCTACGACACACAGCAGCCTGGTGCAGACAGCCTTGATGCTACGACACACAGCAGTCTGGTGCAGACAGCCTTGATGCTACGACACACAGCAGCCTGGTGCAGACAGCCTTGATGCTACGACACACAGCAGTCTGGTGCACAGCAGCATCTGGTGCAGACAGCCTTGATGCTGCAGCACAGCAGCCTTGATGCTACGACACACAGCAGCCTGGTGCAGACAGCCTTGATGCTACGACACACAGCAGCCTGGTGCAGACAGCCTTGATGCTACGACACACAGCAGTCTGGTGCAGACAGCCTTGATGCTACGACACACAGCAGCCTGGTGCAGACAGCCTTGATGCTACGACACACAGCAGCCTGGTGCAGACAGCCTTGATGCTACGACACACAGCAGCCTGGTGCAGACAGCCTTGATGCTACGACACACAGCAGTCTGGTGCAGACAGCCTTGATGCTACGACACACAGCAGCCTGGTGCAGACAGCCTTGATGCTACGACACACAGCAGCCTGGTGCAGACAGCCTTGATGCTACGACACACAGCAGCCTGGTGCAGACAGCCTTGATGCTACGACACACAGCAGTCTGGTGCAGACAGCCTTGATGCTACGACACACAGCAGCCTGGTGCAGACAGCCTTGATGCTACGACACACAGCAGCCTGGTGCAGACAGCCTTGATGCTACGACACACAGCAGTCTGGTGCAGACAGCCTTGATGCTACGACACACAGCAGCCTGGTGCAGACAGCCTTGATGCTACGACACACAGCAGCATCCTGGTGCAGACAGCCTTGATGCTACAACACACAGCAGCCTGGTGCAGACAGCCTTGATGCTACGACACACAGCAGCCTGGTGCAGACAGCCTTGATGCTACGACACACAGCAGCCTGGTGCAGACAGCCTTGATGCTACGACACACAGCAGCCTGGTGCAGACAGCCTTGATGCTACGACACACAGCAGCCTGGTGCAGACAGCCTTGATGCTACGACACACAGCAGTCTGGTGCAGACAGCCTTGATGCTACGACACACAGCAGCCTGGTGCAGACAGCCTTGATGCTACGACACACAGCAGTCTGGTGCAGACAGCCTTGATGTGACACACAGCAGTCTGGTGCAGACAGCCTTGATGCTACGACACACAGCAGTCTGGTGCAGACAGCCTTGATGCTACACACAGCAGCAGCCTGGTGCAGACAGCCTTGATGCTACGACACACAGCAGCATCCTGGTGCAGACAGCCTTGATGCTACGACACACAGCAGCCTGGTGCAGACAGCCTTGATGCTACGACACACAGCAGCCTGGTGCAGACAGCCTTGATGCTAAGACACACAGCAGCCTGGTGCAGACAGCCTTGATGCTACGACACACAGCAGTCTGGTGCAGACAGCCTTGATGCTACGACACACAGCAGCAGTCTGGTGCAGACAGCCTTGATGCTACGACACACAGCAGCCTGGTGCAGACAGCCTTGATGCTACGACACACAGCAGCCTGGTGCAGACAGCCTTGATGCTACGACACACAGCAGCCTGGTGCAGACAGCCTTGATGCTACGACACACAGCAGCCTGGTGCAGACAGCCTTGATGCTACGACACACAGCAGCCTGGTGCAGACAGCCTTGATGCTACGACACACAGCAGCCTGGTGCAGACAGCCTTGATGACAGCCTTGATGCTACACAGCAGCCTGGTGCAGACAGCCTTGATGCTACGACACACAGCAGCCTGGTGCAGACAGCCTTGATGCTACGACACACAGCAGCCTGGTGCAGACAGCCTTGATGCTACGACACACAGCAGCCTGGTGCAGACAGCCTTGATGCTACGACACACAGCAGCCTGGTGCAGACAGCCTTGATGCTACGACACACAGCAGCCTGGTGCAGACAGCCTTGATGCTACGACACACAGCAGCCTGGTGCAGACAGCCTTGATGCTACGACACACAGCAGCAGTCTGGTGCAGACAGCCTTGATGCTACGACACACAGCAGCAGCCTGGTGCAGACAGCCTTGATGCTACGACACACAGCAGCCTGGTGCAGACAGCCTTGATGCTACGACACACAGCAGCCTGGTGCAGACAGCCTTGATGCTACGACACACAGCAGCCTGGTGCAGACAGCCTTGATGCTACGACACACAGCAGCCTGGTGCAGACAGCCTTGATGCTACGACACACAGCAGCCTGGTGCAGACAGCCTTGATGCTACGACACACAGCAGCCTGGTGCAGACAGCCTTGATGCTACGACACACAGCAGCAGTCTGATGCTACGACACACAGCAGCCTGGTGCAGACAGCCTTGATGCTACGACACACAGCAGCCTGGTGCAGACAGCCTTGATGCTACGACACACAGCATCCTGGTGCAGACAGCCTTGATGCTACGACACACAGCAGCCTGGTGCAGACAGCCTTGATGCTACGACACACAGCAGCCTGGTGCAGACAGCCTTGATGCTACGACACACAGCAGCAGTCTGGTGCAGACAGCCTTGATGCTACGACACACAGCAGCCTGGTGCAGACAGCCTTGATGCTACGACACACAGCATCCTGGTGCAGACAGCCTTGATGCTACGACACACAGCATCCTGGTGCAGACAGCCTTGATGCTACGACACACAGCAGCCTGGTGCAGACAGCCTTGATGCTACGACACACAGCAGCAGCCTGGTGCAGACAGCCTTGATGCTGGTGCAGACAGCGACACACAGCAGCAGTCTGGTGCAGACAGCCTTGATGCTACGACACACAGCAGCCTGGTGCAGACAGCCTTGATGCTACGACACACAGCACAGCAGCAGTCTGGTGCAGACAGCCTGGTGCAGACAGCCTTGATGCTACGACACACAGCAGCCTGGTGCAGACAGCATCCTGGTGCAGACAGCCTTGATGCTACGACACACAGCAGCCTGGTGCAGACAGCCTTGATGCTACGACACACAGCAGCCTGGTGCAGACAGCCTTGATGCTACGACACACAGCAGCCTGGTGCAGACAGCCTTGATGCTACGACACACAGCAGCCCTGGTGCAGACAGCCTTGATGCTACGACACACAGCAGCCTGGTGCAGACAGCCTTGATGCTACGACACACAGCAGCCTGGTGCAGACAGCCTTGATGCTACGACACACAGCAGCATCCTGGTGCAGACAGCCTTGATGCTACGACACACAGCAGCATCCTGGTGCAGACAGCCTTGATGCTACGACACACAGCAGCCTGGTGCAGACAGCCTTGATGCTACGACACACAGCATCCTGGTGCAGACAGCCTTGATGCTACGACACACAGCAGCCTGGTGCAGACAGCCTTGATGCTACGACACACAGCAGCAGCCTGGTGCAGACAGCCTTGATGCTACGACACACAGCAGCAGTCTGGTGCAGACAGCCTTGATGCTACGACACACAGCAGCCTGGTGCAGACAGCCTTGATGCTACGACACACAGCAGCAGTCTGGTGCAGACAGCCTTGATGCTACGACACACAGCAGCATCCTGGTGCAGACAGCCTTGATGCTACGACAAACAGCAGCCTGGTGCAGACAGCCTTGATGCTACGACACACAGCAGCCTGGTGCAGACAGCCTTGATGCTACGACACACAGCAGCATCCTGGTGCAGACAGCCTTGATGCTACGACACACAGCAGCAGCCTGGTGCAGACAGCCTTGATGCTACGACAAACAGCATCCTGGTGCAGACAGCCTTGATGCTACGACACACAGCAGCCTGGTGCAGACAGCCTTGATGCTACGACACACAGCAGCATCCTGGTGCAGACAGCCTTGATGCTACGACAAACAGCAGCATCCTGGTGCAGACAGCCTTGATGCTACGACAAACAGCAGCATCCTGGTGCAGACAGCCTTGATGCTACGACAAACAGCAGCATCCTGGTGCAGACAGCCTTGATGCTACGACACACAGCAGTCTGGTGCAGACAGCCTTGATGCTACGACACACAGCAGCATCCTGGTGCAGACAGCCTTGATGCTACGACACACAGCAGCATCCTGGTGCAGACAGCCTTGATGCTACGACAAACAGCAGCATCCTGGTGCAGACAGCCTTGATGCTACGACACACAGCAGCAGCCTGGTGCAGACAGCCTTGATGCTACGACACACAGCAGCAGTCTGGTGCAGACAGCCTTGATGCTACGACACACAGCAGCCTGGTGCAGACAGCCTTGATGCTACGACACACAGCAGCAGCCTGGTGCAGACAGCCTTGATGCTACGACACACAGCAGCAGCCTGGTGCAGACAGCCTTGATGCTACGACACACAGCAGCATCCTGGTGCAGACAGCCTTGATGCTACGACACACAGCAGCAGTCTGGTGCAGACAGCCTTGATGCTGAGACACACAGCAGCCTGGTGCAGACAGCCTTGATGCTACGACACACAGCAGCAGTCTGGTGCAGACAGCCTTGATGCTACGACACACAGCAGCATCCTGGTGCAGACAGCCTTGATGCTACGACACACAGCAGCAGTCTGGTGCAGACAGCCTTGATGCTGAGACACACAGCAGCCTGGTGCAGACAGCCTTGATGCTACGACACACAGCAGCAGCCTGGTGCAGACAGCCTTGATGCTACGACACACAGCAGTCTGGTGCAGACAGCCTTGATGCTACGACACACAGCAGCAGCCTGGTGCAGACAGCCTTGATGCTACGACACACAGCAGCAGTCTGGTGCAGACAGCCTTGATGTGCAGACAGCCTGGTGATGCAGCCTACGACACACAGCAGCCTGGTGCAGACAGCCTTGATGCTACACACACAGCAGCACACAGCAGCCTGGTGCAGCAGATGCTACAGCCTTGATGCAGACAGCCTTGATGCTCACACAGCAGCATCCTGGTGCAGACAGCCTTGATGCTACGACACACAGCAGCAGCAGCCTGATGCTGCAGACAGCCTTGATGCTACGACACACAGCAGCAGCCTGGTGCAGACAGCCTTGATGCTACGACACACAGCAGCAGCCTGGTGCAGACAGCCTTGATGCTATGACACACAGCAGCAGCCTGGTGCAGACAGCCTTGATGCTACGACACACAGCAGCAGTCTGGTGCAGACAGCCTTGATGCTACAACACACAGCAGCAGCCTGGTGCAGACAGCCTTGATGCTAAGACACACAGCAGCCTGGTGCAGACAGCCTTGATGCTACGACACACAGCAGCAGCCTGGTGCAGACAGCCTTGATGCTAAGACACACACAGCAGTCTGGTGCAGACAGCCTTGATGCTACGACACACAGCAGCAGCCTGGTGCAGACAGCCTTGATGCTACAACACACAGCAGCAGCCTGGTGCAGACAGCCTTGATGCTAAGACACACACAGCAGTCTGGTGCAGACAGCCTTGATGCTATGACACACAGCAGCCTGGTGCAGACAGCCTTGATGCTACGACACACAGCAGCCTGGTGCAGACAGCCTTGATGCTATGACACACAGCAGCCTGGTGCAGACAGCCTTGATGCTACGACACACAGCAGCCTGGTGCAGACAGCCTTGATGCTACGACACACAGCAGCCTGGTGCAGACAGCCTTGATGCTACGACACACAGCAGCAGCCTGGTGCAGACAGCCTTGATGCTACGACAGACAGCAGCAGCCTGGTCCAGACAGCCTTCTTTTTCTCTTTCTGTAAGGATAATGTTGGATCATAAACTTGGACTTAATATATCCAGGTCATATATCATAAAGAAACCGACTAATACCAGGGGATTCATTTAAATGTATAATACATACTTCAATCCAACTGACTATTGAACCATCTATCAAAAGTTATGCATGATGGCTGAAGAACAAAATAATAATAATTGTACTCACAATATACACTATATAGGGACACCCCTTCAAATGAGTGGATTCAGCTATTTCAGCCACACCCGTTGCTGACAGGTGTATAAAATCGAGCACACAGCCATGCAATCTCCATAGACAAACATTGACAGTAAAATGGGCTCACTAAAGAGCTCAGTGACTTTCAACGTGACACCATCATAGAATGCCACCTGTCCAACAAGTCAGTTTGTAAAAATTCTGGTATTGTGAAGTGGAAACGTCTAGGAGCAACAACGGCTCAGCCGCGAAGTGGTAGGCCATACAAACTCACAGAACAAGACCGCCAAGTGCTGAAGTGCGTAAAATAGTTTGTCTTCTTTAAGAGCAATTGGAGGCCACAGAAGGAGAGTTGTATGGCATTGAAGCTCGTCTGGAGGGTTGTTAACACAGTCTCCAAGGGCCAAAAGTATACAGAATAGTGTCGTCTGCATAGAGATAGATCAGAGACTCACCAGCAGCAAGAGCGACATCGTTGATGTATACAAAGAAGAGAGTTGGTCTAAGAATTGAACCCTGTGGCACCCCCATAGAGACTGCCAGGGGCCCGGACAACAGGCCCTCCGATTTGACACACTGAACTCTATCAGAGAAGTAGTTGGTGAACCAGGCGAGGCAATCATTTGGTCAATGAATACGGCTGCACAGTATTGTTTCTTATCGATGGCGGTTAAGATATGGTTTAGGACCTTGAGCGTGGCTGAGGTGCACCCATGACCAGCTCTGAAACCAGACTGCTTGGCGGAGAAGGTATTGTGGGATTCGAAATGGTCGGTAATCTGTTTGTTGACTTGGCTTTCGAAGACCTTAGAAAGGCAGGGTAGGATAGATATAGGTCTGTAGCAGTTTGGGTCAAGAGTGCCCCCCTTTGAAGAGGGGGATGACCGCAGCTGCTTTCCAATCTTTGGGAATCTCAGACGACACAAAAGAGAGGTTGAACAGGCTAGTAATAGGGGTTGCAACAATTTCAGCAGATAATTTTAGAAAGAAAGGGTCCAGATTGTCTAGCCCGGCTGATTTGTAGGGGTCCAGATGTTGCAGCTCTTTCAGAACATCAGCTGACTGGATTTGGGAGAAGGAGAAATGGGGAAGGCTTGGGCGAGTGCTGTGTGTGTGTGTGTGTGTGTGTGTGTGTGTGTGTGTGTGTGTGTGTGTGTGTGTGTGTGTGTGTGTGTGTGTGTGTGTGTGTGTGTGTGTGTGTGTGTGTGTGTGTGTGTGTGTGTATCACACTGTGAGGTAATGCATGGCTGAGTTTTTTGAGGCTTCAAAGATTCGTCCAAGCCAGCACTTCTGAGGCTAAAGCCCCAGAACAAAGGACATAGATCTGCAGTGTTGTGTTTCTCACTGCACTGGTCACATTAGACTCAGCGGTAACTGTGGAGAGCTGGCTGATCAAATGCTCGGTGTGTTTGTGTGTGTGTGTGTGTGTGTGTGTGTGTGTGTGTGTGTGTGTGTGTGTGTGTGTGTGTGTGTGTGTGTGTGTGTGTGTGTGTGTGTGTGTGTGTGTGTGTGTGTGTGTGTGTGTGTGTGTGTGTGTGTGTGTGTGTGTGTGTGTGTGCGTGCGTGCGTGTGTGTGTGTGTCTGGCCTCACAACGATGGCTGCCCATCCATCCAGACAGCCTCTAGAGAGGAGCAAAGCCTTATCAGGGATCTAAACACACAAGCACTCCGTTGCACACAGGCAAGTTTATTCTAATGATTTCCACTGAGCTAATTAGTCGTTAGAACATGAAGGGCTTTCCATTGACATGCTGAATCCACTAGTGGGGAGTGGACAAGCACTGTCAGCTCAACACAACCCAACACTATAGCACGTCAATGGAAACACTAGCTAGTGTCTGGGCTGGCTCTGCAGAACTGGGACAGACGGCTTTGTGAGGACTCACTACTGCCTGACCCTACTGCCTTCTCTGCAACCCACACACACACATGGGCACACAACGCACGCACACACACACACACACACACACACGCGCACACACACACACGCACGCACACACGCACACGCACGCACACGCGCACACACACGCGCACGCACACGCGCACACACACACACACGCACACACACACAAACACACACACACACACACAAACACCCTGGATTGACCCTGCTGGACTCCATGTAACACACACCAACCAGTTATTGAATGCAACGGGGAATCACTTTTTACACAGGGGCATTGGGTGTTGCATAACTTTTTCACGGCAATGTATACAGTAGTGGTGTTGGTCCTACCTCCCTTACTTTTCTGCTAAACACGCAGGCACACACACTAGTAAACAGAACACAGGAAATAGGATGTTGTCACTACCAAGATATTGCTTCAACTACTCTCTCTCGCTCACTCTTGCGCTCTCTCTCTCTCTCTCTTCCTTCCATTCCATCTCTCCCTCACAGAGAGCAGGGGGCCCAGCTGTTTTGATAAGCACCAATAAGACAATAAACACAGGAATCAACCAAACCCAACCCCATTCATCTCTCTCTCTCTCTCTCTCTCTCTCTCTCTCTCTCTTGCTATTGCACACACAGACTACAAAGCTGAGAGGGATAGAGGTGGAGAGAGGGAAAGAGGCATTGGAGCCTGTGATTATAGTATGGTTCAAAGTGGCACACACACATTCACACATCCATCCACACACACACACATTCACACATCCATCCACACACACACACATGCTCTTAGAGGAGCACAAAGAGCAGGAGTGTTCTCGTTCAAGTTCCACTACAGGAAGATTACCTAATGTAGCTAGTAGATTATGATACAGCATTGTACCTAGCATGAGGTTAGTATAAGTATAACCCTTACAGTTATGGTACAGGTTAGGACCAGGCATTCCTTACACACACACAAGCTTCCTCACACACACACACACACACACACACACACACACACACACACACACACACACACACACACACACACACACACACACACACACACACACACACACACACACAACACACACAACACACACACACACACACTCACACACACACACACACACACAACACTCACACACACACACTGTAAGGGTTAAACCTTCAATGCCTGGTCCTAACCTGTACCATAACTGTAAGGGTTAAACCTTATGCTAACCTCATGCTAGGTACAATGTTGTACCATAAATCTACTATCTACATTAGGTAATCTTCCTGTAGGGAATTTGAACGAGAACACTCCTGCTCTTTGTGCTACTATGCCATACTATAATCACAGGCTCATAAAAAGCTCTGTTCCGTCTCTCTCCTCTCCTTCTGCTTCTCTCCACCTCTCCCCTCTCCTCTTCTCCTCTCCCTTCTCTCTTCTCTCCACCTCCCCCTCTCTCTCCTGCTTCTCTCCACCTCTTCCCCACCTCTCCCCTCTCATTCTGCTTCTCTCTCTCATTCTGCTTCTCTCCACCCTCTCTTCTCTCCACTCTCCCCCCTCTCTCCTTTCTGCTGCTTCTCTCCACCTCTCCCCTTCTCATTCTGCTTCTCTCCCCCTCTCCTTCTGCTTCTCTCCACCTCTCCCCTCTCCTTCTGCTTCTCTCCACCTCCCCCTCTCCTCCTGCTTCTCTCCACCTCTCCCCTCTCATTCTGCTTCTCTCCACCTCTCCCCTCTCATTCTGCTTCTCTCCCCCTCCCCCCTCTCCTTCTGCTTCTCTCCACCTCCCCCTCTCCTCCTGCTTCTCTCCACCTCCCCCCTCTCATTCTGCTTCTCTCCACCTCTCCCCTCTCATTCTGCTTCTCTCCACCTCCCCCTCTCCTTCTGCTTCTCTCCACCTCCCCCTCTCCTTCTGCTTCTCTCCACCTCCCCCTCTCCTCCTGCTTCTCTCCACCTCTCCCCTCTCATTCTGCTTCTCTCCCCTCTCCTCCTGCTTCTCTCCACCTCCCCCCTCTCCTTCTGCTTCTCTCTCCCTCTCCTCCTGCTTCTCTCCACCTCCTCTGCTTCTGCTCCACCTCCCCCTCTCCTTCTGCTTCTCTCCACCTCTCCCCTCTCCTCCTTCTCTCTTCTCTCCACCTCTCTCCCCTCTCCTCTCTCCTGCTTCTCTCCACCTCTCTCCTCTCATTCTGCTTCTCTCCACCTCCCCCTCTCCTTCTGCTTCTCTCCATCTCCCCTCTCCTCCTGCTTCTCTCCACCTCTCCCCTCCCCTCTCCTTCTGCTTCTCTCCACCTCCCCTCCCCTGCTTCTCACCTTCTGCTTCTCTCCACCTCCCCCTCTCCTGCTTCTCTCCCCCTCTCTCCCCTCTCCTTCTGCTTCTCTCCACCTCTCCCCTCTCCTTCTGCTTCTCTCCACCTCCCCCTCCTCACCTTCCCCTCTCATTCTGCTTCTCTCCACCTCTCCCCTCTCCCACCTCTCTCTCCTTCTGCTTCTCTCCCCCTCTCTCCCTCTCCCTCTCCTGCTTCTCTCCACCTCTCCCCTCTCATTCTGCTTCTCTCCCCTCTCTCCTCCTGCTTCTCTCCCCCTCTCTCCCTGCTTCTCTCCACCTCTGCCCTTCCCCTCCTCCACCTCTCCCCTCTCATTCTGCTTCTCTCCCTCTCCCTCTCCCTCTCCTTCTGCTTCTCTCCACCTCTCCCCTCATCATTCTGCTTCTCTCCCCCTCTCCCCCTCCTGCTTCTCTCCACCTCTCTCCCCCTCTCCCCTCCCTCTCCTCCTGCTTCTCTCCCACCTCTCCCCTCTCATTCTGCTTCTCTCCCCCTCTCCTCCTGCTTCTCTCCCCCTCTCTCCCTCTCCTCCTGCTTCTCTCCACCTCTCTCCCTCTCCTTCTGCTTCTCTCCACCTCTCCCCTCTCCCTCTCCCCCCTCTCCTGCTTCTCTCCACCTCTCCCCTCTCATTCTGCTTCTCTCCCCCCCCTCTCCTCCTGCTTCTCTCCACCTCCCCTCTCCTCTCCTTCTCCCACCTCTCTCCCTGCCTCTCCCCTCTCCTGCTCCTTCTGCTTCTCTCCACCTCTCCCCTCTCACCTCTCCCCTCTCCCTTCTGCTTCTCTCCACCTCCCCCTCTCTCCTTCTGCTTCTCTCCACCTCCCCCTCTCATCCTGCTTCTCTCCCCTCTCCTCCTGCTTCTCTCCCCCTCTCCTCTTGCTTCTCTCCCCCTCTCCTCCTGCTTCTCTCCACATCTCCTCCTGATTCTCTCCCCCCTCCTCTCCTCCTGCTTCTCTCCACCTCTCCTCCTGATTCTCTCCCCCTCTCCTCCTGATTCTCTCCCCCTCTCCTCCTGTTTCTCTCCACCTCTCCTCCTGATTCTCTCCCCTCTCCTCCTGCTTCTCTCCAGGGAGGGGTGAGGGAGGGAGTTGGTGGAAAGTGAGGGAGGGTAGAATAGGGTGGATAGAGAACTACTCAGTGTGAACAAACAGACCACATCCATGTCAGAACATGTTGTTGAAAGGAGGAGAGAACCAGCTGAATGAGAAGAGAGGATAACAGACAGAAGAATAGAAGAGAAGAAAGGAGGGATGGAAACAGGTATTTCACTCAGCTAGAGTCGAGAGAGTCAGAGATTAACAGACTAGGGTCACTGACCAGTGTATGTGTTAGTATGTTTACAATACAACCAGGGGTGTTGGATGATGTGAGAAGACACACACACACAGTACACACAGTACACACACAGCACACACATTACACACACAGTACACACACACATTACACACACAGTACACACACAGCACAGCACAACACACAGTACACACACAGTACACAGTACAACAGTACACACACACACACACACACACACACACACACACACAGTACACACACAGTACACACACAAAGTACACACACACAGTACACACACAATACACACACAGTACAGTTACTGTTAGATCTTGATCTCAGGAGCTCAAACCATGGCTGCAGGCGAGGAACACACAACAGCAGAAAGTATGAGTGAGCTTCAAAGCAGAGGAAGTCAAAGTTCCTCACACTCACACACCTGCCAGGTGGGGTTATCACTGCACACCACCAAAGGCTTTCAGGGAGATCCTGATCATAAATTACATGAAAAGTTGATACTGGATTTTCCAGGTGAGCAAAAAGAGGGCCTACTCTAATTTCATGTATGTGGTAGTAGTGGTAGTAGTGGTAGTGAGTAGTAGTGGTAGTAGTGGTAGTAGTGGCAGGGGTTGTAGTGGTAGGGGTTGTAGTGGTAGTAATGGTAGTGAGTAGTAGTGGTAGTAGTGGTAGTAGTGTTAGGGGGTTGTAGTGGTAGTAATGGTAGTGGGTAGTAGTGGTAGGGGGTAGTAGTGGTAGGGGGTAGTAGTGGTAGTAGTGGTAGTAGTGGTAGTAGTGGTAGGGGGTAGTAGTGGTAGGGGGTAGAGGTGATAGGGGGTAGTAGTGGTAGTAGTGGTAGGGGATAGTAGTGGTAGGGGGTAGTAGTGGTAGGGGTAGAGGTGGTAGGGGATAGTAGTGGTAGGGGTAGTAGTGGTAGTAGTGGTAGGGGTAGTAGTGGTAGTAGTGGTAGGGGTAGTAGTGGTAGGGGTAGAGGTGATAGGGGTAGTAGTGGTAGTAGTGGTAGGGGTAGTAGTGAGTGGTAGGGGTAGAGGTGATAGGGGTAGTAGTGGTAGTAGTGGTGGGGGTAGTAGTGGTAGGGGGTAGATGGTAGGGGATAGTAGTGATAGTAGTGGTAGGGGTAGTAGTGGTAGTAGTGGTAGGGGGTAGTAGTGGTAGGGGGTAGGGTGGAAGGGGATAGTAGTGGTAGTAGTGGTAGGGGGTAGTAGTGATAGTAGTGGTAGGGGGTAGTAGTGGTAGGGGTCGTAGTGGTAGGGGTCGTAGTGGTAGGGAGTAGAGGTGGTAGGGATAGTAGTGGTAGTAGTGGTAGGGGTAGTAGTGGTAGGGGGTAGTAGTGGTAGGGGTAGAGGTGGTAGGGGATAGTAGTGGTAGTAGTGGTAGGGGTAGAGTGGTAGGGGATAGTAGTGGTAGTAGTGGTAGGGGATAGTAGTGGTAGTAGTGGTAGGGGATAGTAGTGGTAGTAGTGGTAGGGGGTAGTAGTGGTAGTAGTGGTAGGGGATAGTAGTGGTAGTAGTGGTAGGGGGTAGTAGTGGTAGTAGTGGTAGGGGATAGTAGTGGTAGTAGTGGTAGTAGTGGTAGTAGTGGTAGGGGATAGTAGTGGTAGTAGTGGTAGGGGGTAGTAGTGGTAGTAGTGGTAGGGGATAGTAGTGGTAGTAGTGGTAGGGGATAGTAGTGGTAGTAGTGGTAGGGGATAGTAGTGGTAGTGGGTAGTAGTGGTAGGGGATAGTAGTGGTAGTAGTGGTAGTAGTGGTAGGGGATAGTAGTGGTAGTAGTGGTAGGGGGTAGTAGTGGTAGGGGGTAGTAGTGGTAGTAGTGGTAGGGGATAGTAGTGGTAGTAGTGGTAGTAGTGGTAGGGGACAGTAGTGGTAGGGTTAGTAGTGGTAGTAGTGGTAGGGGTAGTAGTGGTAGTAGTGGTAGTAGTGGTAGGGGATAGTAGTGGTAGTAGTGGTAGGGGATAGTAGTGGTAGTAGTGGTAGGGGTAGTAGTGGTAGTAGTGGTAGGGGATAGTAGTGGTGGGGATAGTAGTGGTTAGTAGTGGTAGGGGAGTAGTGGTAGTAGTGGTAGTAGTGGTAGGGGTAGTAGTGGTAGGGGATAGTAGTGGTAGTAGTGGTAGGGGGTAGTAGTGGTAGGAGGACAGAAGTGGTAGTAGTGGGGTAGGGACAGATAGTAGTGGTAGGGGCGGGGGGAGTGGTAGGGGTAGTAGTGGTAGGGGGTAGACAGTGGTAGGTGGTAGAGGTGGTAGGGGTAGTAGTGGTAGGGGGTAGTAGTGGTAGTGCTGGTAGTAGTGTGGTAGGTGGTAGAGTGGTAGGGGGGAGTAGTGGTAGGGGGTAGAGGTGGTAGGGGGCGGAGTAGTGGTAGTGCTGGTAGTAGTGGTAGTGAGTAGAGGTGGTAGGGGGTAGTAGTGGTAGTAGTGGGGGAGAGACAGACAGATTACAGTTATAGTGGGGTGGAGAGACAGACAGATTACAGTTATAGTGGGGTGGAGAGACAGACAGATTACAGTTATTGTGGGGTGGAGAGACAGACAGATTACAGTTACTGTGGGGCGGAGAGACAGGCAGATTACAGTTACTGCGGGGCGGAGAGACAGACAGATTACAGTTATAGTGGGAGAGAGACAGACAGATTACAGTTATAGTGGGGTGGAGAGAAAGGCAGATTACAGTTATAGTGTGGCGGAGAGACAGACAGATTACAGTTATAGTGGGGCGGAGAGACAGACAGATTACAGTTACTGCGGGGCGGGGGGACAGACAGATTACAGTTATAGTGGGGTGGAGAGACAGACAGATTACAGTTATAGTGGGGTGGAGAGACAGACAGATTACAGTTATAGTGGGGCGGAGAGACAGGCAGATTACAGTTATAGTGGGGCGGAGAGACAGGCAGATTACAGTTACTGCGGGGCGGGGGGACAGACAGATTACAGTTATAGTGGGGTGGAGAGACAGACAGATTACAGTTATAGTGGGGTGGAGAGACAGACAGATTACAGTTATAGTGGGGCGGAGAGACAGACAGATTACAGTTATAGTGGGGCGGAGAGACAGACAGATTACAGTTATAGTGGGGCGGAGAGACAGACAGATTACAGTTATAGTGAGGGGGAAGAGACAGACAGATTACAGTTACAGTGGGGCGGAGAGACAGACAGATTACAGTTATAGTGAGGGTGGAGAGACAGACAGATTACAGTTATAGTGGAGCCGAGAGACAGACAGATTACAGTTATAGTGGGGCGGAGAGACAGGCAGATTACAGTTATAGTGGGGCGGAGAGACAGGCAGATTACAGTTTCAGTGGGGTGGAGAGACAGACAGATTACAGTTATAGTGGGGCGGAGAGACAGACAGATTACAGTTATAGTGGGGGGGAGAGACAGACAGATTACAGTTATAGTGAGTGGGGAGAGACAGACAGATTACAGTTATAGTGAGTGGGGAGAGACAGACAGATTACAGTTATAGTGGGGCGGAGAGACAGACAGATTACAGTTATAGTGAGGGGGGAGAGACAGGCAGATTACAGTTATAGTGAGTGGGGAGAGACAGACAGATTACAGTTATAGTGGGGTGGAGAGACAGACAGATTACAGTTATAGTGAGTGGGGAGAGACAGACAGATTACAGTTATAGTGAGTGGGGAGAGACAGACAGATTACAGTTATAGTGAGGGGGGAGAGACAGACAGATTACAGTTATAGTGGAGCCGAGAGACAGACAGATTACAGTTATAGTGGGGCGGAGAGACAGGCAGATTACAGTTTCAGTGGGGTGGAGAGACAGACAGATTACAGTTATAGTGGGGGGAGAGACAGACAGATTACAGTTATAGTGGGGCGGAGAGACAGGCAGATTACAGTTTTAGTGGGGTGGAGAGACAGACAGATTACAGTTATAGTGGGGCGGAGAGACAGGCAGATTACAGTTTCAGTGGGGTGGAGAGACAGACAGATTACAGTTATAGTGGGGTGGAGAGACAGACAGATTACAGTTATAGTGGGGCGGAGAGACAGACAGATTACAGTTATAGTGAGTGGGGAGAGACAGACAGATTACAGTTATAGTGGGGCGGAGAGACAGACAGATTACAGTTATAGTGAGGGGGGAGAGACAGGCAGATTACAGTTATAGTGAGTGGGGAGAGACAGACAGATTACAGTTATAGTGGGGTGGAGAGACAGACAGATTACAGTTATAGTGAGTGGGGAGAGACAGACAGATTACAGTTATAGTGGGGTGGAGAGACAGACAGATTACAGTTATAGTGAGTGGGGAGAGACAGACAGATTACAGTTATAGTGAGGGGGAGAGACAGACAGATTACAGTTATAGTGAGGGGGAGAGACAGACAGATTACAGTTATAATGAGTGGGGAGAGACAGACAGATTACAGTTATAGTGAGGGGGAGAGACAGGCAGATTACAGTTATAGTGAGGGGGAGAGACAGACAGATTACAGTTATAGTGAGGGGGAGAGACAGACAGATTACAGTTATAGTGAGGGGGAGAGACAGGCAGATTACAGTTATAGTGAGGGGGAGAGACAGACAGATTACAGTTATAGTGGGGGGAGAGACAGACAGATTACAGTTATAGTGAGGGTGGAGAGACAGACAGATTACAGTTATAGTGAGGGGGGAGAGACAGACAGATTACAGTTATAGTGAGGGGGGAGAGACAGACAGATTACAGTTATAGTGAGGGGGGAGAGACAGACAGATTACAGTTATAGTGAGGGGGGAGAGACAGGCAGATTACAGTTATAGTGAGGGTGGAGAGACAGACAGATTACAGTTATAGTGAGGGGGAGAGACAGACAGATTACAGTTATAGTGAGGGGGGAGAGACAGGCAGATTACAGTTATAGTGAGGGTGGAGAGACAGACAGATTACAGTTATAGTGAGGGGGAGAGACAGACAGATTACAGTTATAGTGAGGGGAGAGACAGACAGATTACAGTTATAGTGAGGGGGGAGAGACAGGCAGATTACAGTTATAGTGAGGGTGGAGAGACAGACAGATTACAGTTATAGTGAGGGGGGAGAGACAGACAGATTACAGTTATAGTGAGGGGGGAGAGACAGGCAGATTACAGTTATAGTGAGGGGGGAGAGACAGACAGATTACAGTTATAGTGAGGGGGGAGAGACAGACAGATTACAGTTATAGTGAGGGGGGAGAGACAGACAGATTACAGCAGGGTCTCATCTGCAGTACCTGTGTGGTCTTATCTCCAAAGTGTGTGCGTGTGTGTGTGCGTGTGTCAGAGAGTATAAGTGTGTGTGTGTGTCCGCATGCATTGTGTTTGTGTGTCTGTGTGTGTGTGTGTGTGCTTGAGAGGTTTTTACAGACCAGGCGGGTTGAAATGTCACCTGCTTCTCCTTTTCAGGGGGACAGCAATGTCAGAGGTCAACAAGGGCCACCGACAGACTATTTCAACACACACACACACACACACACACACACACACACACACACACACACACACACACACACACACACACACACACACACACACACACACACACACACACACACACACACACACACACACACACACACACACACACACACACACACACGGTTGTGATTCCTCACCCACTGTGTCACAGGGCTGGTCTTTGTGCACGCAGAAGTCAGTCCTGCAACGAGAAGAACAATATTATAACAAGTTCAGTCCACCTGACCTCACCCTGCAATGCTACTGTGTTGATAAGGGTGTAGGGTGAAGTTTCCAATGCTACTGTGTTGATAAGGGTGTAGGGTGAAGTTTCCCATGCTACTGTGTTGATAAGGGTGTAGGGTGAAGTTTCCCATGCTACTGTGTTGATAAGGGTGTAGGGTGAAGTTTCCCATGGATGCTGATCTGGGTCAATTGAACATTTTCCACACGTATGTTAAAGCATGTACAATACAATGTCATTTATTTAGATTCCTTCAAACATATTTTGTGTTTGTGTTTCTCTTATCAACACTAAGATTCTAGGATCAGCTTCCCCTCCCCAATCTTAACCTTAAACATTTTAATTGGGCCTATTAGTTCAATCCACCAGTTGAATCTTCACTTCCACTTCCGTTGAATCTTCACTTAGTCTCCCACTGACATCAATTCATGACCAAGTGAAAAAAATGACTTAAGTGTAAATGTTAACTGCCATTTGCTGTCAACGTTACACCAGAATAGTGCTACATAGAGGGGTTAATGTACAATGCACCTTGAATGTGTTCTCTCTAATCTATGTACTGTAGTTCATGCTGGACAAACAGCGAGCAGCCCTCAACTCAAACATTCCACGTCTCCTTCGCTGTGGCATAGTCACACACACACGCACACACGCACGCACGCACACACACGCACGCACAAACAAACACACAGCTTATGTTGGTTACCATGGGGACCGGCCGACCCGTGTAAGGCCCGTTCCAGTACATGCAGGGACTCTCATTCCCACCACTGAGAACCCAAGACCCTCTTTGTCCCCACTGTTAAGCAGTGATTTGACATGGTTTACATACCAAATGTCACCCTATGCCCTACATAGTGTAGTACTTTAACCAGAGCCCTATTGGAATAGGGTGCCATTTGGAATGCAGACATGCTGTAGAACCCCTGAGTGGAGAGTGACTTTGTAAATAGTAGGCAAGACAGGACACAGAGAGAGAGAGACATAGTGAGGGAGAGAGAGAGACATAGTGAGGGAGAGAGAGAGACATAGTGAGGGAGAGAGAGAGACATAGTGAGGGAGAGAGAGACACATTGAGGGAGAGAGGCAGAGAGAGAGAGAGAGAGAGAGAGAGAGAGAGAGACATAGTGAGGGAGAGAGGCAGAGAGAGAGAGAGAGTGATGCATAGAGAGAAGAGAGAGAGAGATGCATAGAGAGAGAGAGAGAGCAGAGAGAGAGAGAGAGAGAGAGAGAGAGAGAGAGAGTGATGAGAGAGAGAGAGAGAGAGAGAGAGAGACAGAGACAGAGACAGAGACAGAGACAGAGAGAGTGAGGGAGAGAGGCAGAGAGAGAGAGACATAGTGAGGGAGAGAGGCAGAGAGAGAGAGACATAGTGAGGGAGAGAGGCAGAGAGAGAGACATAGTGAGGGAGACAGGCAGAGAGAGAGAGAGAGAGAGAGGCAGAGAGAGAGAGACAGAGAGACAGAGAGAGAGAGACTTTAACCAAAATAGAAAGGGTACATATTGGGATGGTCTCCGAAGACGTTTAAAGGTCTGCCCTCCTCTACAGTTTAAAGGTCTTGCCCTCCTCTACAGTTTAACAATCTGCCCTCCTCTACAGTTTAACGATCTGCCCTCTACAGTTTAACGATCTGCCCTCCTCTACAGTTTAACGATCTGCCCTCCTCTACAGTTTAAAGGTCTGCCCTCCTCTACAGTTTAAAGATCTGCCCTCCTCTCCAGTTTAAAGGTCTGCCCTCCTCTACAGTTTAAAGATCTGCCCTCCTCTACAGTTTAAAGGTCTGCCCTCCTCTACAGTTTAAAGATCTGCCCTCTCCTACAGTTTAAAGATCTGCCCTCCTCTACAGTTTAATGATCTGCCCTCCTCTACAGTTTAACGATCTGTTCTCCTCTACAGTTCAACGATCTGCCCTCCTCTACAGTTTAACGATCTGCCCTCCTCTACAGTTTAACGATCTGCCCTCCTCTACAGTTTAACGATCTGCCCTCCTCTACAGTTTAACGATCTGCCCTCCTCTACAGTTTAACGATCTGCCCTCCTCTACAGTTTAACGATCTGCCCTCCTCTACAGTTTAACGATCTGCCCTCCTCTACAGTTTAAAGATCTGCCCTCCTCTACAGTTTAACGATCTGTTCTCCTCTACAGTTTAAAGATCTGCCCTCCTCTACAGTTTAACGATCTGCCCTCCTCTACAGTTTAACAATCTGCCCTCCTCTACAGTTTAACGATCTGCCCTCCTCTACAGTTTAACGATCTGCCCTCCTCTACAGTTTAAAGATCTGCCTTCCTCTACAGTTTAAAGATCTGCCCTCCTCTACAGTTTAACGATCTGTTCTCCTCTACAGTTTAAAGATCTGCCCTCCTCAGTTCAACGATCTGCCCTCCTCTAGTTTAACGATCTGCCCTCCTCTACAGTTTAACGATCTGCCCTCCTCTACAGTTTAACGATCTGCCCTCCTCTACAGTTTAAAGATCTGCCCCTCCTCTACAGTTTAAAGATCTGCCCTCCTCTACAGTTTAAAGATCTGCCCTCCTCTACAGTTTAAAGATCTGCCCTCCTCTACAGTTTAAAGGTCTGCCCTCCTCTACAGTTTAAAGATCTGCCCTCCTCTACAGTTTAAAGGTCTGCCCTCCTCTACAGTTTAAAGATCTGCCCTCCTCTACAGTTTAAAGGTCTGCCCTCCTCTACAGTTTAAAGATCTGCCCTCTCCTACAGTTTAAAGATCTGCCCTCCTCTACAGTTTAACGATCTGCCCTCCTCTACAGTTTAACGATCTGTTCTCCTCTACAGTTTAATGATCTGCCCTCCTCTACAGTTCAACGATCTGCCCTCCTCTACAGTTTAACGATCTGCCCTCCTCTACAGTTTAACGATCTGCCCTCCTCTACAGTTTAACGATCTGCCCTCCTCTACAGTTTAACGATCTGCCCTCCTCTACAGTTTAAAGATCTGCCCTCCTCTACAGTTTAAAGATCTGCCCTCTCCTACAGTTTAAAGATCTGCCCTCCTCTACAGTTTAATGATCTGCCCTCCTCTACAGTTTAACGATCTGTTCTCCTCTACAGTTCAACGATCTGCCCTCCTCTACAGTTTAAAGATCTGCCCTCCTCTACAGTTTAACGATCTGCCCTCCTCTACAGTTTAACGATCTGCCCTCCTCTACAGTTTAACGATCTGCCCTCCTCTACAGTTTAACGATCTGCCCTCCTCTACAGTTTAACGATCTGCCCTCCTCTACAGTTTAACGATCTGCCTTCCTCTACAGTTTAAAGATCTACCCTCCTCTACAGTTTAAAGATCTGCCCTCCTCTACAGTTTAAAGATCTGCCCTCCTCTGCAGTTTAAAGATCTGCCCTCCTCTACAGTTTAATGATCTGCCTTCCTCTACAGTTTAAAGGTCTGCCCTCCTCTACAGTTTAACGATCTGCCCTCCTCTACAGTTTAAAGTTCTGCCCTCCTCTACAGTTTAAAGATCTGCCCTCCTCTACAGTTTAACGATCTGCCCTCCTCAACAGTTTAAAGATCTGCCCTCCTCTACAGTTTAAAGATCTGCCCTCCTCTACAGTTTAACGATCTGCCTTCCTCTACAGTTTAACGATCTGCCCCTCCTCTACAGTTTAAAGATCTGCCCCTCCTCTACAGTTTAAAGATCTGCCCTCCTCTACAGTTTAAATATCTGCCCCTCCTCTACAGTTTAAATATCTGCCCCTCCTCTATTTAAATATCTGCCCCTCCTCTACAGTTTAAAGATCTGCCCTCCTCTACAGTTTAATGATCTGCCCTCCTCTACAGTTTAACGATCTGTTCTCCTCTACAGTTCAACGATCTGCCCTCCTCTACAGTTTAACGATCTGCCCTCCTCTACAGTTTAACGATCTGCCCTCCTCTACAGTTTAACGATCTGCCCTCCTCTACAGTTTAACGATCTGCCCTCCTCTACAGTTTAACGATCTGCCCTCCTCTACAGTTTAAAGATCTGCCCTCCTCTACAGTTTAACGATCTGTTCTCCTCTACAGTTTAAAGATCTGCCCTCCTCTACAGTTTAACGATCTGCCCTCCTCTACAGTTTAACAATCTGCCCTCCTCTACAGTTTAACGATCTGCCCTCCTCTACAGTTTAACGATCTGCCCTCCTCTACAGTTTAACGATCTGCCCTCCTCTACAGTTTAACGATCTGCCCTCCTCTACAGTTTAAAGATCTGCCTCCTCTACAGTTTAAAGATCTGCCCTCCTCTACAGTTTAACGATCTGTTCTCCTCTACAGTTTAAAGATCTGCCATCCTCTACAGTTTAACGATCTGCCCTCCTCTACAGTTTAACGATCTGCCCTCCTCTACAGTTTAACGATCTGCCCTCCTCTACAGTTTAAAGATCTGCCCTCCTCTACAGTTTAACGATCTGCCCTCCTCTACAGTTTAAAGATCTGCCCTCCTCTACAGTTTAACGATCTGCCCTCCTCTACAGTTTAACGATCTGCCCTCCTCTACAGTTTAACGATCTGCCCTCCTCTACAGTTTAACGATCTGCCCTCCTCTACAGTTTAAAGATCTGCCCTCCTCTACAGTTTAACAATCTGCCCTCCTCTACAGTTTAACGATCTGCCCTCCTCTACAGTTTAACGATCTGCCCTCCTCTACAGTTTAACGATCTGCCCTCCTCTACAGTTTAACGATCTGCCTTCCTCTACAGTTTAAAGATCTACCCTCCTCTACAGTTTAAAGATCTGCCCTCCTCTACAGTTTAAAGATCTGCCCTCCTCTGCAGTTTAAAGATCTGCCCTCCTCTACAGTTTAATGATCTGCCTTCCTCTACAGTTTAAAGGTCTGCCCTCCTCTACAGTTTAACGATCTGCCCTCCTCTACAGTTTAAAGTTCTGCCCTCCTCTACAGTTTAAAGATCTGCCCTCCTCTACAGTTTAACGATCTGCCCTCCTCAACAGTTTAAAGATCTGCCCTCCTCTACAGTTTAAAGATCTGCCCTCCTCTACAGTTTAACGATCTGCCTTCCTCTACAGTTTAACGATCTGCCCCTCCTCTACAGTTTAAAGATCTGCCCCTCCTCTACAGTTTAAAGATCTGCCCTCCTCTACAGTTTAAATATCTGCCCCTCCTCTACAGTTTAAATATCTGCCCCTCCTCTACAGTTTAAATATCTGCCCCTCCTCTACAGTTTAAAGATCTGCCCTCCTCTACAGTTTAATGATCTGCCCTCCTCTACAGTTTAACGATCTGTTCTCCTCTACAGTTCAACGATCTGCCCTCCTCTACAGTTTAACGATCTGCCCTCCTCTACAGTTTAACGATCTGCCCTCCTCTACAGTTTAACGATCTGCCCTCCTCTACAGTTTAACGATCTGCCCTCCTCTACAGTTTAACGATCTGCCCTCCTCTACAGTTTAAAGATCTGCCCTCCTCTACAGTTTAACGATCTGTTCTCCTCTACAGTTTAAAGATCTGCCCTCCTCTACAGTTTAACGATCTGCCCTCCTCTACAGTTTAACAATCTGCCCTCCTCTACAGTTTAACGATCTGCCCTCCTCTACAGTTTAACGATCTGCCCTCCTCTACAGTTTAACGATCTGCCCTCCTCTACAGTTTAACGATCTGCCCTCCTCTACAGTTTAAAGATCTGCCTTCCTCTACAGTTTAAAGATCTGCCCTCCTCTACAGTTTAACGATCTGTTCTCCTCTACAGTTTAAAGATCTGCCCTCCTCTACAGTTCAACGATCTGCCCTCCTCTACAGTTTAACGATCTGCCCTCCTCTACAGTTTAACGATCTGCCCTCCTCTACAGTTTAAAGATCTGCCCTCCTCTACAGTTTAACGATCTGCCCTCCTCTACAGTTTAAAGATCTGCCCTCCTCTACAGTTTAACGATCTGTCCTCCTCTACAGTTTAACGATCTGCCCTCCTCTACAGTTTAACGATCTGCCCTCCTCTACAGTTTAACGATCTGCCCTCCTCTACAGTTTAAAGATCTGCCCTCCTCTACAGTTTAACAATCTGCCCTCCTCTACAGTTTAACGATCTGCCCCCTCTACAGTTTAACGATCTGCCCTCCTCTACAGTTTAACGATCTGCCCTCCTCTACAGTTTAACGATCTGCCTTCCTCTACAGTTTAAAGATCTACCCTCCTCTACAGTTTAAAGATCTGCCCTCCTCTACAGTTTAAAGATCTGCCCTCCTCTGCAGTTTAAAGATCTGCCCTCCTCTACAGTTTAATGATCTGCCTTCCTCTACAGTTTAAAGGTCTGCCCTCCTCTACAGTTTAACGATCTGCCCTCCTCTACAGTTTAAAGTTCTGCCCTCCTCTACAGTTTAAAGATCTGCCCTCCTCTACAGTTTAACGATCTGCCCTCCTCAACAGTTTAAAGATCTGCCCTCCTCTACAGTTTAAAGATCTGCCCTCCTCTACAGTTTAACGATCTGCCCTCCTCTACAGTTTAACGGGGCTGCCCCTCCTCTACAGTTTAAAGATCTGCCCCTCCTCTACAGTTTAAAGATCTGCCCTCCTCTACAGTTTAAATATCTGCCCCTCCTCTACAGTTTAAATATCTGCCCCTCCTCTACAGTTTAAATATCTGCCCCTCCTCTACAGTTTAAAGATCTGCCCTCCTCTACAGTTTAAAGATCTGCCCTCCTCTACAGTTTAAAGATCTACCACACCTCTGGAAACCACTGTTAATGACCCATCTGTACGGTCCAGGTGGGTTCAAACCAGAGATGCCTTTGAACTCTGTTAACAAGCCTGAGCCAATGCACACACACACATGCACAAACACACACATATACACACACAGATGAGACCTCTAGTACACACTCCCTTCATGCTAGAAGGCCAAGAGCAGCTGCTGCCTCCAACACCACAGACCCACCAAACCTCAACAGGATCTAAATCAGTCTACTGCACTTCCTCTACTTACTCTGTGTGTGTGTGTGTGTGTGTGTGGGATAGTGTCGTTCCTATGTTAGTGGGGAGGGCAGGGCAGGGGTGGGTCACTGCCATTAGTAACCCTGTGATTTGGGAGAGTGGAGGTTCATTTGAAGACCATGACTACCAGGTGAGGAGGGAGTAGAGCGCATGATGTCATCCTTGGCAGACTGCTGAACTGATTCAGGCTCTTTTCTAAGTATGGAGAAGACAGAGTCACTACAGGTTCTAGACCTCACTGACAACACTGAAGAGGTAGTTGTCTTGTGTGGCTCAGTTGGTAGAGCATGGTTCTTGCAACAACAAAGGTTGTGGGTTTGATTCCTGAGGGCCACCAATACCTTATCTCACTCTGTCACTCCCTCTTTCTTTCTTTCTCCCTCCCTGCGGTCTGCCACATATCCCAGAACTTCTAACAACTAGTAATGGGTTGTACTGATGCCCTCCTGGTCTGATGGCATGGGCTGTCTGAGACTGTGAGGTAAAGTGGATTTAACAAACAGCTGGGGGGGACGGCCAGCTGGAGACGCAGAACTCTCATTTGATGTGGAGAGGGCAGAGTGAGGGGGGAGGCTGGGCGGAGGGGAGAGGGCATGGTGAGGGGAGGCTGGGCGGAGGGGAGAGGGCATGGTGAGGGGGAGGCTGGGCGGAGGGGAGAGAGCATGGTGGGGGGAGGCTGGGCGGAGGGGAGAGGGCATGGTGAGGGGGAGGCTGGGCGGAGGGGAGAGGGCATGGTGAGGGGGAGGCTGGGCGGAGGGGAGAGGGCATGGCGAGGGGGAGGCTGGGCGGAGGGGAGAGGGCATGGCGAGGGGGAGGCTGGGCGGAGGGGAGAGGGCATGGTGAGGGGGAGGCTGGGCGGAGGGAGAGGGCATGGCGAGGGGGAGGCTGGGCGGAGGGGAGAGGGCATGGAGAGGGGGAGGCTGGGCGGGAGGGAGAGGGCATGGCGAGGGGAAGGCTGGGCGGAGGGGAGAGGGCATGGTGAGGGGGAGGCTGGGCGGAGGGGAAGGGCATGGCGGGGGGAGGCTGGGCGGAGGGGAGAGGGCATGGAGAGGGGGAGGCTGGGCGGAGGGGAGAGGGCATGGCGAGGGGGAGGCTGGGCGGAGGGGAGAGGGCATGGCGAGGGGGAGGCTGGGCGGAGGGGAGAGGGCATGGCGAGGGGGAGGCTGGGCGGAGGGGAGAGGGCATGGCGAGGGGAGGCTGGGCGGAGGGGAGAGGGCATGGCGAGGGGGAGGCTGGGCGGAGGGGAGAGGGCATGGCGAGGGGAGGCTGGGCGGAGGGGAGAGGGCATGGCGAGGGGGAGGCTGGGCGGAGGGGAGAGGGCATGGCGAGGGGGAGGCTGGGCGGAGGGGAGAGGGCATGGCGAGGGGGAGGCTGGGCGGAGGGGAGAGGGCATGGCGAGGGGGAGGCTGGGCAGAGGGGAGAGGGCATGGCGAGGGGGAGGCTGGGCGGAGGGGAGAGGGCATGGCGAGGGGGGAGGCTGGGCGGAGGGAGAGGGCATGGCGAGGGGGAGGCTGGGCGGAGGGGAGAGGGCATGGCGAGGGGGAGGCTGGGCGGAGGGGAGAGGGCATGGCGAGGGGGAGGCTGGGCGGAGGGGAGAGGGCATGGCGAGGGGGAGGCTGGGCGGAGGGGAGAGGGCATGGCGAGGGGGAGGCTGGGCGGAGGGGAGAGGGCATGGCGAGGGGGAGGCTGGGCGGAGGGGAGAGGGCAAGGCGAGGGGGAGGCAGGGCGGAGGGAGAGGGCATGGCGAGGGGGAGGCTGGGCGGAGGGGAGAGGGCATGGCGAGGGGGAGGCTGGGCGGAGGGGAGAGGGCATGGCGAGGGGGAGGCTGGGCGGAGGGGAGAGGGCATGGCGAGGGGGAGGCTGGGCGGAGGGGAGAGGGCATGGCGAGGGGGGAGGCAGGGCGGAGGGAGAGGGCATGGCGAGGGGGAGGCTGGGCGGAGGGGAGAGGGCATGGCGAGGGGAGGCTGGGCGGAGGGAGAGGGCATGGCGAGGGGGAGGCTGGGCGGAGGGGAGAGGGCATGGCGAGGGGAGGCTGGGCGGAGGGGAGAGGGCATGGCGAGGGGGAGGCAGGGCGGAGGGGAGAGGGCATGGCGAGGGGGAGGCTGGGCGGAGGGGAGAGGGCATGGCGAGGGGGAGGCTGGGCGGAGGGGAGAGGGCATGGCGAGGGGGAGGCTGGGCGGAGGGGAGAGGGCATGGCGAGGGGGAGGCTGGGCGGAGGGGAGAGGGCATGGCGAGGGGGAGGCTGGGCGGAGGGGAGAGGGCATGGCGAGGGGGAGGCAGGGCGGAGGGGAGAGGGCATGGCGAGGGGGAGGCTGGGCGGAGGGGAGAGGGCATGGCGAGGGGGAGGCTGGGCGGAGGGGAGAGGGCATGGCGAGGGGGAGGCTGGGCGGAGGGGAGAGGGCATGGCGAGGGGGAGGCTGGGCGGAGGGGAGAGGGCATGGCGAGGGGGAGGCTGGGCGGAGGGGAGAGGGCATGGCGAGGGGGAGGCTGGGCGGAGGGGAGAGGGCATGGCGAGGGGGAGGCTGGGCGGAGGGGAGAGGGCATGGCGAGGGGGAGGCTGGGCGGAGGGGAGAGGGCATGGCGAGGGGGAGGCTGGGCGGAGGGGAGAGGGCATGGCGAGGGGGAGGCTGGGCGGAGGGGAGAGGGCATGGCGAGGGGAGGCTGGGCGGAGGGGGGAGAGGGCATGGCGAGGGGAGGCTGGGCGGAGGGGAGAGGGCATGGCGAGGGGGAGGCTGGGCGGAGGGGAGAGGGCATGGCGAGGGGGAGGCAGGGCGGAGGGGAGAGGGCATGGCGAGGGGGGCTGGGCGGAGGGGAGAGGGCATGGCGAGGGGGAGGCTGGGCGGAGGGGAGAGGGCATGGCGAGGGGGAGGCTGGGCGGAGGGGAGAGGGCATGGCGAGGGGGAGGCTGGGGCGGAGGGGAGAGGGCATGGCGAGGGGGAGGCAGGGCGGAGGGGAGAGGGCATGGCGAGGGGGAGGCTGGGCGGAGGGGAGAGGGCATGGCGAGGGGGAGGCTGGGCGGAGGGGAGAGGGCATGGCGAGGGGGGGAGGCTGGGCGGAGGGGAGAGGGCATGGCGAGGGGGAGGCTGGGCGGAGGGGAGAGGGCATGGCGAGGGGAGGCTGGGCGGAGGGGAGAGGCATGGCGAGGGGAGGCTGGGCGGAGGGGAGAGGGCATGGCGAGGGGAGGCTGGGCGGAGGGGAGAGGGCATGGCGAGGGGGAGGCAGGGCGGAGGGGAGAGGGCATGGCGAGGGGAGGCTGGGCGGAGGGGAGAGGGCATGGCGAGGGGGAGGCTGGGCGGAGGGGAGAGGGCATGGCGAGGGGGGAGGCTGGGCGGAGGGGAGAGGGCATGGCGAGGGGAGGCTGGGCGGGAGGGGAGAGGGCATGGCGAGGGGGAGGCAGGCGGAGGGGAGAGGGCATGGCGAGGGGGAGGCAGGGCGGAGGGGAGAGGGCATGGCGAGGGGGAGGCTGGGCAGAGGGGAGAGGGCATGGCGAGGGGGAGGCTGGGCGGAGGGGAGAGGGCATGGCGAGGGGGAGGCTGGGCGGAGGGGAGAGGGCATGGCGAGGGGGAGGCTGGGCGGAGGGGAGAGGGCATGGCGAGGGGAAGGCTGGGCGGAGGGGAGAGAGCATGGCGAGGGGGGCTGGGCGGAGGGGAGAGGGGAGAGGGCATGGCGAGGGGGAGGCTGGGGAGAGGGCGGAGGGGAGAGGGCATGGCGAGGGGAGGCTGGGGAGAGGGCGGAGGGGAGAGGGCATGGCGAGGGGGAGGCTGAACACAGAGATATTCTTTCCTGTTAAGATGTCTCCCGAATCCCTAGAAATGATCCAACTAGTACAGTATCAGTTACATACTGAGAGCAGATAGGCAGATAGGATACAGGACAGTATCAGTTACATACTGAGAGCAGATAGGCAGCCATTAGACCGTCTCAGACAGATACAGGACAGTATCACATGTCATGTAATCTCCTGAGAGGCAGGTAATGAGTTGTTGGAGACGAGGAAGTCTACAGTGACAGGCGTGACATGGAGATTACCCCTCTCCTCTGAGTGTTACAGTACAGCAGACACACACATCCCAGACAGATGCCCACACACCCTGACATACACACGCAGTCTCAGCTCAGCCAGATCAGCCATCAGTGAGAAGGGAAACCGGAGCATGAAGTGACACGCTCTAATTTGCCCACATCTCCCTCTCCCCTCCCTCCCTTCTCCTCTCCTCTCTGCTCCCCTCCAATCTCTCCTCTCCTCTCTGCTCCCCCTCCAATCTCTCCTCTCTCCCCATCTCTCCTCTCTCCCATCTCTCCTCTCTCCCCATCTCCTCCTCTCCTCCTCCTCTCTCCTCTCTCCTCTCCTCTCTGCTCCCCCCTCCAATCTCTCCTCTCTCCTCTCCTCTCTGCTCCCCCCTCCAATCTCTCCTCTCTCTCCCATCTCTCCTCTCTCTCCCCTCTCTTCTCTCCTCTCCTCTCTGCTCCTCTCTGGAGATGGAGCAATAAGGAGAGATAAAAAGAAAGAGAGAAAGAGGGAGAAGGAGAGAGAAGAAGAAAGAGAGAGGGGGAGAGACAGAGAGGGAGAGAGAGAGAGAGAGAGACAGGGAGAGAGAGCGTGAGAGAGACAGGGAGAGAGAGGGAGACAGAGACAGAGAGGAGAGAGAGAGAGAGAAGGAGAAGGAGAGGGAGATGGAGGGGAGAGGGAGATGGAGGGGAAGATGGAGGGGAGAGAGAGGGGGGAGATCAGGAGAGAGAGAGAGGGGGAGAGGGGGAGAGAGAGAGGGAGAGAGAGGGAGAGGGAGCGAGAAGGAGAGAGAAAAAGAAAGAGAGAAAGAGGGAGAAGGAGAAGGAGAGAGAAGAAGAAAGAGAGAGGGAGAGAGGCAGAGAGAGAGGGGGAGAGAGAGGGAGAGAGAGAGGGAGAGAGAAGAAGAAAGAGAGCGGGAGAGAGACAGAGAGGGAGAGAGAGAGAAAGAGACAGAGAGAGGGAGATGGAGAGAGAAAGAGAGGAGAGAGAGAGAGAGGGAGAGAGAGTGAGAGACAGGGTAAGAGACAGAGGGAGACAGAGACAGAGAGGGAGAGAGACAGAGGGAAAGAGAGAGACAGACAGAGAGAGAGAGAGAGAGAGAGAGAGAGAGAGAGAGAGAGAGAGAGAGAGAATTCTAGAGAGAAAAGAGAGAGAAAGAGAGAGACAGAGGAGAGACAGAGAGAGAGAGAGGGGGAGAGAGGGAGAGAGACAGGGAGAGAGAGGCAGAGAGAGAGGAGATGGAGAGAAAGAGAGAGAGAGAGAAAAAGAGACAGAGAGCGGGAGAGAGGGAGATGGAGAGAGAAAGAGAGGAGAGAGAGAGAGAGAGACAGGGTGAGAGAGAGAGAGAGAGAGAGAGAGAGAGAGAGAGAGAGAGAGAGAGAGAGAGAGAGAGAGAGAGAGAGAGAAGAGAGAAAGAGAGAAAGAGAGAGAATTCTAATAGAAAAAAGAGACAAAGGGAGAGACAGAGGGAGAGACAGAGAGCGAGAGAGCGAGAGAGAGAGAGAGAGGGGGGGGGGAGAGGGAGAGAGAAAGAGAGAGACAGAGAGAGAGAGAGAAAATAGATGGAATTCTATTAGAAAAAATAACCATCACATTTGACTACCATCTTAATTAAAACAAGCTTCCCGAAACATTCCATCACACAGCCCTACAATGTCAAGAGATGAAACATGAGAAGAGTCCCCTTAGCCAGCTGGTTCTGAGGCTCAGTTCACTAACCCAAACCAACCCATAGAGCCTTAGGACTGCACACAGAAAGTCTGGCCCAACCAAATCATCAAAGCAAAAATAAAAATATATCACCTATTAGAAAGACACCACAACAAATCAACGCTATTTGGCTCTAAACAGACAGTACATGGTGGCAGACTATCTGACCACTGTGACTGATAGAAAACACTGACTAGGTACAGACTCAGTGAGCACAGTCTGGCTATAGAGGCACACCTGGCTGCCCAGAGAGAACAGGCTGTGCTCATTCTGCTCCAGGGGAGAGGTACAGACTCAGTGAGCACAGTCTGGCTGTAGAGACACACCTGGCTGCCCAGAGAGGACAGGCTGTGCTGCTCCAGGGGAGAGGTACAGACTCAGTGAGCACAGTCTGGCTATAGAGGCACCTGGCTGCCCAGAGAGGACAGGCACCTGGGGGAGAGGTACTGCCCTGGCTGTAGAGAGGAGAGGACAGGCTGTGCTCATTCTGCTCCAGGGGAGAGGTACAGACTCAGTGAGCACAGTCTGGCTATAGAGGCACACCTGGCTGCCCAGAGAGGACAGGCTGCTCACTCTGCTCCAGGGGAGAGGTACAGACTCAGTGAGCACAGTCTGGCTGTAGAGGCACACCTGGCTGCCCAGAGAGGACAGGCTGCTCACTCTGCTCCAGGGGAGAGGTACAGACTCAGTGAGCACAGTCTGGCTATAGAGGCACACCTGGCTGCCCAGAGAGGACAGGCTGCTCACTCTGCTCCAGGGGAGAGGTACAGACTCAGTGAGCACAGTCTGGCTGTAGAGGCACACCTGGCTGCCCAGAGGCACACCTGGCTGCCCAGAGAGACAGGCTGCTCACTCTGCTCCAGGGGAGAGGTACAGACAGAGATGTATTTCCCATTATACTGTGAGGAATACTCAGACCTAAGAGAATCTTTCTTTCCCAAAATTATAATTAAGTACAAAGAATTTATTGTGTGAAAAAGCCTCAATGTGCAGTTTGGGAAGCCAAATATGCATCCTCCTGCCATAACCTGAGGACAGACAGTGAAAAGTGCAATGTAATTTTAAAAATAAATACAATTATTTCAACTTTAAGATAAAGCAAGCAGTACGACAAAAACAACACACAGATACACATGGGATCATCATACCATGTCGTGTGGCTTTCATACCATGTCGTGTGGCTTTCATACCATGTCGTGTGGCTTTCATACCATGTCGTGTGGCTTTCATACCATGTCGTGTGGCTTTCATACCATGTCGTGTGGCTTTCATACCATGTCATGTGGCATTCATACCATGTCATGTGGCTTTCATACCATGTCGTGTGGCTTTCATACCATGTCGTGTGGCTTTCATACCATGTCGTGTGGCTTTCATACCATGTCGTGTGGCTTTCATACCATGTCATGTGGCTTTCATACCATGTCGTGTGGCTTTCATACCATGTCGTGTGGCTTTCATACCATGTCATGTGGCTTTCATACCATGTCGTGTGGCTTTCATACCATGTCATGTGGCTCCATACCATGTCATGTGGCTTTCATACCATGTCGTGTGGCTTTCATACCATGTCGTGTGGCTTTCATACCATGTCGTGTGGCTTTCATACCATGTCGTGTGGCTTTCATACCATGTCGTGTGGCTTTCATACCATGTCATGTGGCTTCATACCATGTCATGTGGCTTTCATACCATGTCATGTGGCTTTCATACCATGTCGTGTGGCTTTCATACCATGTCGTGTGGCTTTCATACCATGTCATGTGGCTTTCATACCATGTCGTGTGGCTTTCATACCATGTCGTGTGGCTTTCATACCATGTCATGTGGCTTTCATACCATGTCATGTGGCTTTCATACCATGTCATGTGGCTTTCATACCATGTCATGTGGCTTTCATACCATGTCATGTGGCATTCATACCATGTCATGTGGCTTTCATACCATGTCATGTGGCTTTCATACCATGTCATGTGGCTTTCATACCATGTCATGTGGCTTTCATACCATGTCATGTGGCTTTCATACCATGTCATGTGGCTTTCATACCATGTCATGTGGCATTCATACCATGTCGTGTGGCTTTCATACCATGTCATGTGGCTTTTAATCATGTTGAGACTGGCCTATTACTATTACATGTCGATGGCTTTCATACCATGTCGTGTTGGCTTTAATACCATTTCTTACTACATTCATACCAATGTCGTGTGGCTTTCATACCATGTCGTGTGGCTATTATACCATGTGGTGTGGCTTTCATACCATGTCATGTGGCTTCCCCCACCATGTCATATTACTTTACCATGTCATGTGGCTTTCATACCATGTATTAATATACCATGTATGTATTATTATGTTATGTTGCTTTCCTGTTACCATGTCATTATTTCATACTATGTCATGTGGCTCCCATACCATGTCATGTATTATTATTATATTATTATTCCATATTATTCATGTGGCTTTTATACCATTCATGTTGCTTCCATTCCATGTCATGTGGCTATTAATCATTTCCAGACTACTACTATTACTATTACTTTAATGTATTATTATTATTATTATTAATATTATTATATTATTTGTTGTTGTAGTTCCTGTTAATGGTATTCCCATTTCCACTACTACTACTATTACTATTACTTTAATGTATTATTATTATTATTAATATTATTATTATTATTATTAATATTGTTGTTGTAGTTCCTGTTAATGGTATTCCCATTTCCACTACTACTACTATTACTATTACTTGAATGTATTATTATTATTATTAATATTATTATTATTATTATTAATATTATTGTTGTAGTTCCTGTTAATGGTATTCCCATTTCCAGTTTGGACACCTACTCATTCAAGGGTTTCTTTATTTTTTACTATTTTCTACATTTGACTATTTTCTACAAGACGTCAAAATCATGAAATAACACATGTGAATCATGTAGTAACCCAAAAAGTGTTCAACAAATCAAAATATATTTTCTCTTTGAGATTCTTTAAAATAGCCACCCTTTGCCTTGATGACAGCTTTGCACACTCTTGGCATCCTCTCAACCAACTTCACGAGGTAGTCACCTGGAATGCATTTCAATTTACAGGTGTGCCTTGTTAAAAGTTCATTTGTGGAATTTATTTTCTTCTTAATGCATTTGAGCCAATCAGTTGTGTTGTGACAAGGGAGAGGTGGTATACAGAACAGAGCTCTATTTGGTAAAAGAACAAGTCCATATTATGGCCAGAACAGCTCAAATAAGCAAAGAGAAACAACAGTCCATCATTACTTTAAAACATGAAGGTCAGTCAATGTGGAAAAGCGCTATGATGAAACTGTCTCTCATGAGGACCGCCACAGGAAACGAAGACCCAGAGTTACCTCTGCTGCAGAGGATAAGTTCATTAGAGTTAACTGCACGTCAGATTGCAGCCAGTGTTGCCAACTAATTTTCAGGGGAAGTTGCTAGAGGCAGGTCAATTTGTTGCTAAAAGTTGCTAAATACACGTTGTGATGTCATTGACTTCATTACGTAATAACTTAAAACTGCGTCATTACGTAGAATACACAATAACGTTTCTCAAATTGACTGGCCATCTCGTTGAAAAATATGATTTGACATGTGTTAGTTTCTCTCAAACGTATCCCCAACACTTCACACAGGAGCAACAGATCAATAGACACCCCACCCAGACCAGCGAGACACCCTCCACGTCCTGCAGGACCCCCCCTGGACCTACACATAGAGGACCCATGGCAAGAGGACCTATATCCAGACCACAGCATCCCCCAGACACATCCACACCCTCACCCCAAACAAGCAACACCCCTCCACGTCAACCATCCCCACACCCTATTTAGGCCCCCTCAGATCAGACCTATGCCACTCATGCCCACCCCATGCGGCCCACCCCCGCAAAGAGGGCCTCAACATGGAAGTTACACATACGCCCAGGTAGTGAGCGGGCAAACAGTCCCAACCCCCACTCTTACACTCGCCCAAGCCAATGGCATGTACCATGTGCTCAGCAGGCTCTGCTCACACTTACTGGCCTGAGACCAACAACATTGGACACTTTATGGAACAAAAAGCCTTCACTATATCATCCTGGAATATCCAAGGCCTGAGGTCATCTGCCTTTGGCCTAAAGAGCAGGAACCCGGACTTCACCAAAGAAATCGGTAATACAGACATTGTCATCCTGCAAGAAACCTGGTATAGAGGAGACGGACCCACTGGTTGCCCTCTAGGTGTGAAACAAGGAAGGGACTCAGGGGGTATGCTAATTTGGTATAGAGCAGACCTAGCTCACTCCATTAAATTAATCAAAACAGGAACATTTTTCATTTGGCTAGAAATTCAAAAGGAAATTATCTTTACAGAGAAAAATGTCCTCCTGTGTGCTACCTATATCCCCCATACTTTAATGAAGACAGCTTCTCCATCCTGGAGGGGAAATCAATCATTTCCAGGCCCAGGGACATGTATTAGTCTGTGGCGACCTAAATGCCAGAACCGGACAAGAACCTGACACCCTCAGCACACAGGGGGACAAACACCTGCCTGCAGGTGACAGCATTCCCTCCCACATATGCCCCCCTAGGCACAACTATGACAACATAACCAATAAAAATGGGTCACAACTCCTGCAGCTCTGTCCACGCTGGGTATGTACATAGTCAATGGTAGGCTTCGAGGGGACTGCTATGGTAGGTACTGATATAGCTCATCTCTTGGCAGTAGTACTGTAGACTACTTTATCACTGACCTCAACCCAGTGTCTCTCAGAGCTTTCACAGTCAGCCCACTGACACCCCTATCAGACCACAGCAAAATCACAGTCTACTTGAAAAGAGCAATATTTAATCATGAGGCATCAAAGCCAAAGGAACTGAGTAAAATTAAGAAATTCTATAGATGGAAGGAATGCAGTTTGGAAACCTACCAAAAAACAATTAGGCAACAACAAATTCAATCCCTTCGAGACAATTTCCTGGGTAAAATGTTCCACTGCAATAGTGAAGGTGTAAACTTGGCAGTAGAAAGTCAGTATATTTGACCTCTCAGCTTCCCTATCAAATCTAAAAAATCTCAAATAGAAAACCAAAGAAAATAAACAACAATGACAAATGGTTTGATGAAGAATGCAAAAATCTAAGAAAGAAATTGAGAAACCTGTCAACCAAAAACATAGAGACCTGAAAACCAGATTCTACGCCTTCACTATGGTGAATCACTAAAACAATACAGAAATACACTACGGAAAAGAAGGAACAGCACGTCAGAAATCAGCTCAATGTAATTGAAGAATCCATAGACTCTAACCACTGGGAAAATTGGAAAACACTAAACAAACAACAACACAAGAATTATCTATCCAAAATGGAGATGTATGGGTAAACCACTTCTCCAATCTTTTGGCTCTATAATATAACAAAGAATAAAGAGCAAAACATATACATGATCAAATACAAATCTTAGAATCAACTATTAAAGACTACCAGAACCCACTGGATTCTCCAATTACCTTGAACGAGTTACAGGACAAAATAAAACTCCAACCCAAAAAGGCCTGTGGTGTTGATGGTATCCTTAATGAAATGATCAAATATACAGACGACAAATTCCAATTGGCTATACTAAAACTCTTTAACATCATACTTAGCTCTGGCATCTTCCCCAATATTTGGAACCAAGGACTGATCACCCCAATCCACAAAAGTGGAGACAAATTTGACCCCAATAACTACCGTGGAATATGCGTCAACAGTAACCTTGGGAAAATCCTCTGCATTATCATTAACAGCAGATTCGTACATTTCCTCAATGAAAACAATGTACTGAGCAAATGTAAAATTGGCTTTTTACCAAATTACCATACAACAGACCATATATTCACCCTGCACACCCTAATTGACAACCAAACAAACCAAAACAAAGGCAAAGTCTTCTCATGCTTTGTTGATTTCAAAAAAGCATTCGACTCAATCGAAGGCTTTTGAGGGTCTGCTATACAAATTGATGTGTTGGGGGTAAAACATACGACATTATATAAACCATGTACACAAACAACAAGTTTGCGGTTAAAATTGGCAAAAAACACACACATTTCTTCACACAGGGTCGTGGGGTGAGACAGGGATGCAGCTTGAACCCCACCCTCTTCAACATATATATCAACGAATTGGCGCAGGCTCTAGAAAAGTCTGCAGCACCTGGCCTCATCCTACTAGAACCCAAAGTCAAATGTCTACTGTTTGCTGATGATCTGGTGCTTCTGTCACCAACCAAGGAGGGCCTACAGCAGCACCTAGATCTTCTGCACAGATTCTGTCAGACCTGGGCCCTGACAATAAATCTCAGTAAGACCAAAATAATGGTGTTCCAAAAAAGGTCCAGTTGCCAGGACCACAAATACAAATTCCATCTAGACACTGTTGCCCTAGAGCACACAAAAAACTATTCATACCTTGGCCTAAACATCAGCGCCACAGGTAACCACAAAGCTGTGAACGATCTGAGAGACAAGGTAAGAAGGGTATTCTATGCCATCAAAAGGAACATAAAATTCAACATACCAATTAGGATCTGGCTAAAAATACTTGAATCAGTCATAGAGCCCATTGCCCTTTATGGTTGTGAGGTCTGGGTCCACTCACCAACCAAGACTTCACAAAATGGGACAAACACCAAATTGAGACTGTGCATGCAGAATTCTGCAGAACTGTCCTCAGTGTACAACGTAGAACACCAAATAATGCATACAGAGCAGAATTAGCCCGATACCCACTAATTATCAAAATCCAGAAAAGAGACGTTAAATTCTACAACCACCTAAAAGGAAGCGATTCCCAAACCTTCCATAACAAAGCCAACACCTACAGAGAGATGAACCCGGAGAAGAGTCCCCTAAGCAAGCTGGTCCTGGGGCTCTGTTCACAAACACAAACATACCCCACAGAGCCCCAGGACAGCAGCACAATTAGACCCAACCAAATCATGAGAAAACAAAAAGATAATTATTTGACACATTGGAAACAATTAACAAAAAAACAGAGCAAACTAGAATGCTATTTGGCCCTAAACAGAGAGTGCAGAATACCTGACCACTGTGACTGACCCAAACTTAAGGAAAGCTTTGACTATGTACAGACTTAGTGAGCATAGCCTTGCTATTGAGAAAGAGAAAACAGATTATGTGCTCCCTGCCCACAAAATGGGGTGTAAACTGAGCTGCACTTCCTGCCCTCCTTCCACAGGCCCACTCCTTACACAGGCCCACAAAGAAATTGAAAAGAAATCAAATGTGAATGAATTCCCATATCTACTGGGTGAAATACCAGTGTGCCATCACAGCAGCAAGATTTGTGACCTGTCGCCACAAGAAAAGGGCAACCAGTGAAGAACAAACACCTTTGGAAATAAATGTACAGACTTAGTGAGCATAGCCTTGCTATTTTTCCTTTTGTACTTGAACTATTTGCACCTAATGTGACATTTGAAATGTCTTTATTCGGGGGATCACGTGACCCTTGAACGAGATGGCCGCATGAACTAAGAGCTCCGCACAAGTAGTTTCCAATTCCTAATCTTACCTCCACTCCAAGTTCACACTCATTTAGCTTTAGTAAGAAAAAGTAATGGCGGCTACAAAAGGCGACACTACAGGTGACATTTTTACCCGGACTCGAGTATTAGCGACGGAAAAAGCCTCCAAGAAGAAGCTAGCTTCAGAAAAAGCTAGCGCCATTAGCCAGGAGCAAGAGAACCCGCTCCCCCACGGGGCACAACGAATGCCAACCTCGCACTCTGTCGAAGACATCCTTTCTGAGTTGAGATCCCAACGTACAGAACTAAACACCAAATTAGATGCCATTAACTCTCAGCTCAGTGCGATAGGGGGCAAGGTGACAATCCTGGAAAACGCTTTGCCTGACATCAACAACAAGATAACCATAAACGCGGGGCGCCTGGAATAGGCAGAGGGGCGAATCCTATCCATGGAAAACTTATTGACAGATGCCATGGAAACAATAGCATATGCTAAAAAGAAAATCAAGCATCTGGAAGAGAAAACAGAGGACCTGGAAAACAGGGGGCGAAGGAATAATTGTGTTCTATTCAATCTGGGCGAAAAAGAAGAGGGAAACATGCCACTGATCCGCTACCTGCAAGACAAACTTCCCGAGTGGCTCCACCTGCCCACCGACAGGCCCATAGAACTCGAGAGAGCTCACCGAGCACTGAGGCCCCCACCAGCAGCCAGACAACCACCGCGCCCAATCACCATACGTTTCCTGAGATTCACCGACAAGGAATGAGTCCTACAGGCGGCGAAAAACAACACCATCACAGTGGGAAACGCCAAACTCTCTTTACACCAGGACCTGTCAGCTGGAATACGCCGAAAGCGCCGACAATTTGACGAAGCGAAGAAATACTCCATTGACGAGGCATCTTCAGGGGATTCAAATATCCAAACGAGCTCAGGATTCTTCACCAAGGAGCCTTGCGACGCTTCAAAACTCCCGAAGAGAAAAAACGTTTTTTGAAAGACAATCCTGGCCAATGAGAAACAGACCAATGACTAAATGTGATTAATGCCATTACTAAAGGAGGTAAGACGACATATAGCCGATATCCAGAGACCCACCCCCTAAATGTCATTATAGCTGTCCAATTTATATTTATTTTCCTTTAACTGAGAGGGATGGGCTGTATAGCCTAACCTAGGCCTACTAATGTTTCAGCCTACTTTTATTTCCCTGTTTTTTTTGTTGTTGCTATTATTACCTGGGGTTCCCTATGTCCCTTGGGGGAGGTATATGTAGGCTGGGCTATTGATTTGATTTTTCTCCCCTCTTTTACTGTGGTCTGGACGAGGGCAACTTTGTTATTTACTCAATGCGGGGTGGAGAGGATGAGGCATTTATTTGGTGGGTAGAGGGAGACGTTGTGCGTTGCTAACTGTTCCCGGTTTTTGTTTTATTCGGAACACAGAATTGAGACTGAGCGGGGGGGGGGTAATAGATCCAACGGGATGTGTCGAGTTGTTTGGGAACTCGGCTGGGGTGTTCAGAGATTATTATTTTATGTACACCATTTATTTTCCTTTTATGTGAACGCAGCTGTAATTACAATCCACTTTTACCCAGCGATGACTTGCACTAAAGTTCGATTACTGCTCGATGACGATGACTAGTACCTTAAATCTATTGACATGGAACTGCCATGGTCTAGGGCATGCAATAAAACGAAAAAAGATACTATGTGCTCTAAAAAAGGAAAAAGCAGACATTGCGCTATTACAAGAGACACACCTCTGTGATGCCGAACATGCCAAACTCCGCAGAGCTCGGGTGGGACAGGTGTATTTCTCATCTTTCAAATCAAACAGTAGAGGCACAGCCATACTTATCCATAAAAATGTTCCATTCATAATAGACAAAAACATATCTGACCTGGAGAGGAGATTTATTTTGATAACTGGGTCACTATATGGTCAACCAATTACTATATTAAACATATACGCCCCTAACACAGATACTCCTGCCTTCATGTCAAAAATTATAACCCTGTTCAATGAGCATTGTGTCTCCTTTGGCGTGGTGGCCGGAGATTTTAATTGTACCCTTAACCCAACCATAGACAAATCATCTCATGTCCCCACCACAAATCCTAGATCTGCAAAGATGTTGAACTCTCTTACTAAAGAGATGGGACTGATAGATATCTGGAGAGAGAATAATAGCTCATCTATGGACTATACATACTACTCTAATGTCCATAACACCTACTCCCGTATAGATTACATTTTATCCCAAAGAGTTTCATAAATTCAGCCACTTGTACAATCGGACCCATAGCACTTTCAGATCACGCCTTTGTCCACCTCCGCTTTGACCTCTGCAAAAACATCCCGAGGTCAAAGAGCTGGAAATTCAACACCTCCATGCTATCAAATGACGAGTTCCATACATTGGTAACTACTTGGATAGACAACTACACACAAGACAATAAAGATTCCCCCTGTTTCTCCGGCCACAATGTGGGACGCTGCTAAAGCCACACTAAGAGGTCATCTAATTGCATATGCTTCCTCTAAGAAAAAGCAATGGAAGCACACAGGCTAGATATTGAGAGGGAGCTGGAATGCTGTGAAAAATACATAAACAATCCCTAGACAGCACCTCCTGGAGTCATCTTAAAGCAGCCAAAGCCAAACTGAATTTGGACTACACTCGGGAGATAAAAAAGTTTTCTTTACTAAACAGAAATACCATGAGTATAGCAATAGACCCAGTAGATTGCTTGCTTACCAATTAAAAAAGGAGCAGTCAGAGCGTACAATCATGGCTATCCGAACAGCAGAGGACGAGGTCACATATGACCCAAAAAAGATCAATTTAACTTTTCATGATTTTTACTGCAAACTATACCCCTGAGAGAAACACACAGAGGCAGAACTCCACTCTTTCCTAGAGGGAATCTCGCTACCTAAACTATCAGAGACCGACCAGGAAGATCTCAACTCCCCTTCACTCCTGAGGAGATCCTGGAGGCAATTACCTCCATGCCACCTAATAAGTCCCCAGGCCCAGATGGATTCCCCAGAGAGTTCTACAAAGCTTTTTGGCCCCAGCTCAGCCCTATCTTCATGCCAATGCTGGAGGATTTTTGCAAAACGGAGTTCTCCCAGACTCAATGCACACAGCTTGCATTACAGTGTTGCTAAAAAGGACAAGGACCCCCTATCCTGCTCGTCCTTCCGTCCCATAAGCTTGTTGGATTTCGACTATAAAATAATTACCAAATTGCTCGCCAAAAGACTAAACACTCTTCTTCCCAAAATAATAAAAAGCGGACCAAACTGGATTTATTAGAGACAGATACTCTTCTGATAACATTCGCCGTCTTTTTGATATTATTGATCAAGTAAACACACAAAAGACCCCTGTCCTGCTGGCTTCCTGGATGCTGAAGGCGTTTGACAGGATGGAGTGGAGCTTTCTGTTTTCAGTCTTAGAAAAGTTCAATATGGGCCCAAATTTTATTAAATGGATCAAATCACTATACTCTCATCCAAATGCCATGGTGACTACTAATGGACTGAACTCTGACAGATTCCCTCTGGAACGGGGCACAAGACAAGGGTGCTCGCTGTCCCCGCTGCTCTACTTGTTGGGGCGGAGCCTCTGGCAGAGCTGATAAGGAGCAATCCAAGTATTATGGGTGTTTCTGCAGGTGGCCTGCAGCACAAGATTTCGCTTTACGCAGATGATGTCTTGCTCTACATATCCAACCCTGAGAAATCCTCCCTCTCATTTTAGACACAATTGCTCAGTATGGCAAGTTTTCAGGTTATAAGATCAATTTTAACAAATCCACTGTCTGCCCTCTCAATATTACACTCACCAGCTCTATGAAGACACTTTGTCCTTTCCAATGGAAAACACAGGGGTTTCAATACCTCGGATCTTCATAACACCAGATCTCAATAGCCTTTTTAAGGAAAATTATCTTCCACTCCTGGATCGAATCAAGAACAATCTCCAAACCTGGATCTCCTCCCAATTAGCTTAGTAGGAAGAATGAATGTAATCCGTATGAACGTCCTCCCTAGACTGAACTACTTATTTCAGATGCTCCCATGCTATCTCCCAGTTTCCTTCTTCAAAACAACTAACCAAAGCATCACCAAATTTATATGGGGCAATAAAAACCTAGGATCAAGTTTTCCACTTTATCAAAACCTGAATCTAAAGGTGGTCTTGCCCTTCCTCCCTTCAATTGTACTACTGGTCTGCCCAAATCCGCAACATGCTAACATGGATCACAAACAGACAAGCGTCAACGTGATTCAGATAGAAGCCCAATCCTGTGGTTCATTGCCCTTAAGCTCAATTATATTCATTAATAACTTTAGTGAAGTGGGCAACATAGCCAAAACCTTTGCGATTTACAGCACCCTACTAGCGTGGAGGACTGTAAGAAATACCTGGGCATTTCCTCCCAAATATGTTCTCACTCGCCTATAGTAGGCAGCCCAGACTTGCCAAAAGCCCTGAGGATGCCAACTTTAATCTTTGGCATACTCTAGAATCAGGACCTTTTCAGACCTATTTAATCAGAAAACCACTTCACTGAAATCCTTTCAAAAGCTCTGCAGTGAATTCGATGTGCCAAGATCCCATTTTTTTTAAATATCTTCAAATTAGACATGTAATTTCCTCATTTACCTCCAAGAGGAGGTTTAGAACTCAATTGAATGAAGTTGAAACCCTTCTTGTCACAGCACAATCCATTAAAGGCTAAATATCTTACATCTATAGACTCCTTTCTGAGAAAGGAAGCTCCTCCTTTACTCCCTTTGAAAATAATCTGGGAAAAGGACCTGGTCTGACTATCAGTGATAGGTGCTGAAGGCGGAGGGTTTGCGATGGTGGGCATACTGCTCCTCTACCAGTGTAAAAATGAAAGAATCTAATGACAAATTTTTGTACAAATTTTATTATACTCCTTGAGACTCCATAGAATGAAAACAGATA
>NW_026287487.1:107500-116331 GCF_023373465.1 Oncorhynchus keta | reverse complement strand
TATACATTAATTTGGCATGACCCACAGTGACTTATACATTGAATATTGCATGATCCACAGTGACCTATACATTAATATGGCAAGGTCCACAGTGACTTATACATTAATATTACATGGGCCCACAGTGACTTACAGATTAATATTGCATGGCCCACAGTGACTTGTACATTAATATTGCATGGCCCACAGTGACTTGTACATTAATATTGCATGGGCCACAGTGACTTATACATTAATATGGCATGGCCCACAGTGACTTATACATTAATATTGCATGGCCCACAGTGACTTATACATTAATATTGCATGGCCCACAGTGACTTGTACATTAATATTGCATGGCCCACAGTGACTTATACATTAATATTGCATGGCCCACAGTGACTTATCCATTAATATTGCATGACCCACAGTGACTTACAGATTAATATTGCATGGCCCACAGTGACTTGTACATTAATATTGCATGGCCCACAGTGACTTATACATTAACATTGCATGACCCACAGTGACTTGTAGCATGGCCCACTTATACATTAATATTGCATGCCCCACAGTGACTTGTACATTAATATTGCATGGCCCACAGTGACTTGTACATTAATATTGCATGGCCCACAGTGACTTATACATTAATATTGCGTGGCCCACAGTGACTTATACATTACTATTGCATGGCCCACAGTGACTTGTATATTAATATTGCATGGCCCACAGTGACTTATACATTAATATTGCATGGCCCACAGTGACTTATATATTAATATTGCATGGCCCACAGTGACTTGCATTAATATTGCATGGCCCACAGTGACTTACATTAATATTGCATGGCCCACAGTGACTTGTACATTAATATTGCATGACCCACAGTGACTTGTACATTAATATTGCATGACCCACAGTGACTTGTACATTAATATTGCATGGCCCACAGTGACTTGTACATTAATATGGCGTGGCCCACAGTGACTTATACATTACTATTGCATGGCCCACAGTGACTTGTACATTAATATTGCATGGCCCACAGTGACTTGTACATTAATATTGCATGGCCCACAGTGACTTGTACATTAATATTTCATGGCCCACAGTGACTTGTACATTAATATTACATGGCCCACAGTGACTTGTACATTAATATTGCATGGCCCACAGTGACTTGTACATTAATATTGCATGGTCCACAGTGACTTGTACATTAATATTGCATGGCCCACAGTGACTTATACATTAATATTGCATGGCCCACAGTGACTTGTACATTAATATTGCATGGCCCACAGTGACTTGTACATTAATATTACATGGCCCACAGTGACTTGTACATTAATATTGCATGGCCCACAGTGACTGACTTGTACATTAATATTGCATGACCCACAGTGACTTGTACATTAATATTGCATGGCCCACAGTGACGTGTACATTAATATTGCATGGCCCACAGTGACTTGTACATTAATATTGCATGGCCCACAGTGACTTGTACATTAATATTGCATGACCCACAGTGACTTGTACATTAATATTGCATGACCCACAGTGACTTGTACATTAATATTGCATGGCCCACAGTGACTTGTACATTAATATTGCATGGCCCACAGTGACTTGTACATTAATATTGCATGACCCACAGTGACTTGTACATTAATATTGCATGGCCTGATGACTTGTAATTAATATTGCACAGTGACTTGTACATTAATATTACATGGCCCACAGTGACTTGTACATTAATATTGCATGGTCCACAGTGACTTGTACATTAATATTGCATGGCCCACAGTGACTTGTACATTAATATTGCATGGCCCACAGTGACTTGTACATTAATATTGCATGGCCCACAGTGACTTGTACATTAATATTGCATGGCCCACAGTGACTTGTACATTAATATTGCATGGCCCACAGTGACTTGTACATTAATATTGCATGGCCCATGTGACTTGTACATTAATATTGCATGACCCACAGTGACTTGTACATTAATATTGCATGACCCACAGTGACGTGTACATTAATATTGCATGGCCCACAGTGACTTGTACATTAATATTGCATGGCCCACAGTGACTTGTACATTAATATTGCATGACCCCCAGTGACTTGTACATTAATATTGCATGACCCCCAGTGACTTGTACATTAATATTGCATGGCCCACAGTGACGTGTACATTAATATTGCATGGCCCACAGTGACTTGTACATTAATATTGCATGACCCACAGTGACTTGTACATTAATATTGCATGACTCACAGTGACTTGTACATTAATATTGCATGACTCACAGTGACTTGTACATTAATATTGCATGACTCACAGTGACTTGTACATTAATATTGCATGGCCCACAGTGACTTGTACATTAATATTGCATGGCCCACAGTGACTTGTACATTAATATTGCATGACCCACAGTGACTTGTACATTAATATTGCATGACCCACAGTGACTTGTACATTAATATTGCATGACCCACAGTGACTTGTACATTAATATTGCATGACCCACAGTGACTTGTACATTAATATTGCATGACCCACAGTGACTTGTACATTAATATTGCATGACTCACAGTGACTTGTACATTAATATTGCATGGCCCACAGTGACTTGTACATTAATATTGCATGGCCCACAGTGACTTGTACATTAATATTGCATGACCCACAGTGACTTGTACATTAATATTGCATGACCCACAGTGACTTGTACATTAATATTGCATGACCCACAGTGACTTGTACATTAATATTGCATGACCCACAGTGACTTGTACATTAATATTGCATGACCCACAGTGACTTGTACATTAATATTGCATGACCCACAGTGACTTGTACATTAATATTGCATGACCCACAGTGACTTGTACATTAATATTGCATGACCCACAGTGACTTGTACATTGATATTGCATGACCCACAGTGACTTGTACATTAATATTGCATGACCCACAGTGACTTGTACATTAATATTGCATGACCCACAGTGACTTGTACATTAATATTGCATGACCCACAGTGACTTGTACATTAATATTGCATGACCCACAGTGACTTGTACATTAATATTGCATGACCCACAGTGACTTGTACATTAATATTGCATGACCCACAGTGACTTGTACATTAATTTGCATGACCCACAGTGACTTTCTGTGCTTTCAGATTTTGTTCTTTAACTCTTCTCAGAAAACATGCACTTCATTTAATTGAGATATTATTTAATAATTCAAGGTCCATGTACAAAGGTTTAATTTGTCTCATTTACAGTTTTTGACAATCGCTTATGTTAGGTTTTGAACTTCAGTTGAACAGTTTTGAAAAGAGTATGTAAACATGTGTAAATGGGCCTGTAGGTACATAGAGTTTTGGTGGTGGTTGTGTCTGAGGGAGAAAAGAGTATGTAAACATGTGTAAATGGGCCTGTAGGTACATAGAGTTTTGGTGGTGGTTGTGTCTGAGTGAGAAAAGAGTATGTAAACATGTGTAAATTGGTTGCATAGAGTTTTGGTGGTGGTTGTGTCTGAGTGAGAAAAGAGTATGTAAACATGTGTAAATTGTCCTGTAGGTACATAGAGTTTTGGTGGTGGTTGTGTCTGAGTGAGAAAAGAGTATCTAAACATGTGTAAATTGTCCTGTAGGTGCATAGAGTTTTTGGTGGTGGTTGTGTCTGAGGGAGGAAAGAGTATGTAAACATGTGTAAATTGGCCTGTAGGTACATAGAGGTTTGGTGGTGGTTGTGTCTGAGTGAGGAAAGAGTATGTAAACATGTGTAAATGTGCCTGTAGGTACATAGAGTTTTGGTGGTGGTTGTGTCTGAGGAGAAAAGAGTATGTAAACATGTGTAAATTGCCTGTAGGTACATAGAGTTTTGGTGGTGGTTGTGTCTGAGTGAGAAAAATCATTCATGACATTTGAAGATGTAGTCATTGAATGCATTTTGTGCCAAAACAATGAAACATGATCCACAGTTTAACCCACATAGACCGCTGTTGTGCTCACTGGGTGAAGAGTTTAGAAAATGGAGTATTGAGAAATGGGTCCTAACGATTGTAAAAAACTGTAATGTTTTTACCAGTATTCTTGAAAACATTCGATATATCAACATGGTTTGTCACTATGCTGAACCACAGCGCCGATAAATGACCATATCCATCCGGACCTTTGCCACCGAGGACATTTGTGTCACTGGACCGTTTCAGATAGTAGTTGAGTACCCTGCTATAGGGAATACAAGTTCACATCATTAGACAGATAATATGAACTTGTGCGGTTGTCTATAAAAGGGGTTCCCAAACTGTTTTCATCCAGGTCCCCCTTCCAGCATTAGGGAATATCCCACTCCCCCCCTGCACACCCCTATTTCTATGGGTACAAGCACCGAAATTAAACAAACGTTGCACAACCGTCTTGTTGGCGGTGAGAGAATTTAGCAGGTTTAAAGCTTATTTCCTGCAATTCAACACATCTTGCATCATCAGATCCTCTTGTCATGTTAGTCATTATATACCTTAGAGATCTATTTATAACTTGTCAGAAAACTTGTGTGTGTGTGTGTGTGTGTGTGTGTGTGTGTGTGTGTGTGTGTGTGTGTGTGTGTGTGTGTGTGTGTGTGTGTGTGTGTGTGTGTGTGTGTGTGTGTGTGTGTTACCCAGAAAGCTGTGTGAGGGCTTGTCCTCCACAACTTTGATTCTCCTAGCACCAACGGGGATGACAGCAGCCTCGATGTAACCTGTAGAAACACAAGAGAGTGAGGTGGGTGGAGCCACACCCAGACCCACACCTGGGGTGAGGAGAGGACGAGAGGTGAGGGGGGATGAGAGGAGGTGAGGAGAGGGGAAGGGGTAGTACAGACAGGGTTGGGCTGGGCTGGTTCTTTATCCAAGGTGTTAATTTGGAAAGGGTTGAAATTATTTTTCTGTGTGAAAGGCAAGGAGGAGGACAATGAAGGAAGTAGAAAGACCTTCTGTCTCTGTGTGCTGGAGCATCACACGGAGCCTGGGTTTGAAAGGAAGGATTCAACCAGAGACAGATAGGTAGGTTGTGACCTGAGGTCACCATATTCCCTATATAGTGTGATATTTGAGACTAGAGCTCAATGAGCCCTGTATCAAAAGCATTGCACTATATTGGGAATACGGTGGCATTTGGGATTCACACATTGAGATGTACGGCTCTGAATTCAACAGGTGTCATATAAGAGACCAGGAAGTATATGTGAGCAAAATTATCCAATCATTTTGAGGATCCCACTGCATATACACTACTTCCGCTTTGTGACATCACTTTTGAATCATTCATTTGATTCTAGCACAGAGATCCTATGAAATGTTCTATGGATTCCAGCCTCAACCCGACTGGGAGAGAAATCTCTGATTAGACCCTTGCCAGCCCTTCCTCCTCACAGACATGCATCCAAGCACCCACTAGTGTTTGGGCAGTAGTGATGATACAAAAGCAGCTCGTTGGTTCCCAGGCCCTCGGGTGACTGACTGTGGTCACACTGTTACTTCTGAGGCTTACACACAAATGTGTTAAAGAAGGAAACAAAAAATAGAGTGGAGAGAGATATGAAAGACCCACAGTGAGAGAGAGAAAGGAGGGAGGGAGGGAGGGAGGGAGGGGGAGGGAGGGAGGGAGGGGAGGGAGGGGGAGGGAGGGAGGGAGGAGGAACAGAGAGAAAGGGAGGAGGAAGAGAGGAGGGAGAAGAGGAAGAGGAGAGAAAGGGGAGGGAGGGAGAGAGAGTGGGAGGGAGGGAGAAGAGGAAGAACAGAGAGAAAGGGAGGGAGGGAGAGAGAGAGAGAGGGAGGGAGAGGAAGAACAGAGAGAAAGAGATACACAGTGAGAAGAGAGAAAGGGAGGGAGGGAGGTAAGAAAGACCCACAGAGAGGGAGAGAAAGGGAGGGAGAAGGGGAACAGGGAGGGAGGGAGGGAGGGAGGGGAGGGAGGGAGAAGAGGAAGAACAGAGAGAAAGGGAGGGAGGGAGAGAGAGGGAGGGAGGGAGGGAGGGAGGAAGAACAGAGAGAAAGGGAGGGAGGGAGAGGGAGGGAGGGAGGGAGGGAAGAACAGGAGGGAGGGAGGGAGGGAGGAGAAGAGGAAGAACAGAGAGAAAGGGAGGGAGGGAGAGAGAGTGGGAGGGAGGGAGAAGAGGAAGAACAGAGAGAAAGGGAGGGAGAGAGAGAGAGGGAGGGGAGAAGAGGAGGAACAGAGAGAAAGGGAGGGGAGGAGAGGAAGAAGAGGAAGAAAGGGAAAGGGAGGGAGGGAGAGAGAGAGAAAGGAGGGAGAAGAGGAAGAACAGAGAGAAAGGGAGGGAGGGAGAGAGAGGGGGAGGGAGAAGAGGAAGAACAGAGAGAAAGGGAGGGAGGAGGAGAGGGAGGAGAAGAGGAAGAACAGAGAGAAAGGGAGGAGGGAAGAGGGGGAGGGAGAAGAGGAAGAACAGAGAGAAAGGAGGGAGAGGGAGGGAGGGAGGAGAAGAGGAAGAACAGAGAGGGGGAGGGAGGGAGAGAGAGGAGGGAGAAGAGGAAGAACAGAGAGAAAGGGAGGGAGGGAGAGAGAGGGAGGGAGAGAAGAGGAAGAACAGAGAGAAAGGAGGGATGGGAGAGAGAGGGGGAGGAGGAAGGGAGAAAGGAGGGAAGAGGAAGAACAGAGAGAAAGGGAGGGAGGGAGAGGTAGGGAGGAGAAGAGGAAGAACAGAGAGAAAGGAGGGAGGAGAGAGGGAGGGAGGGAGAAGAGGAAGAACAGAGAGAAAGGGAGGGAGAGAGAGAGGGGAGGGAGAAGAGGAAGAACAGAGAGAAAGGAGGGAGGGAGAGAGGAGGGAGAAGAGGAAGAACAGAGGAAAGGGAGGAGGGAGGAGAAGAGAAGAAGAACAGAGAGAAAGGGAGGGAGGGAGAGAGAGGGAGGGAGAGAGGGAACAGAGAGAGGGAGGGGAGGGAGGGAGGGAGGGAGGGAGAAGAGGAAGAACAGAGAGAAAGGGAGGGAGGAGAGAGAGAGGGAGGGAGAAGAGGAAGAACAGAGAGAAAGGGAGGGAGGGAGAGAGAGAAGGGAGGAGAGGGAGAAGAGGAAGAAAGAGAGAAAGGGAAAGGGAGGAGGGAGAGAGAGAGAGGGAGGGAGAAGAGGAAGAACAGAGAGAAAGGGAGGGAAGAGAGGGTGGGAGAAGAGGAAGAATAGAGAGAGGGAGGGAGGGGAGAGAGGGAGGGAGAAGAGGAAGAACAGAGAGAAAGGGAGGGAGAGAGAGAGAGAGGGAGGGAGAAGAGGAAGAACAGAGAGAAAGAGAGGGAGGGAGAGAGAGGGAGGGAGAAGAGAAGAACAGAGAGAAGGGAGGGAGAGAGGGAGGGAGGGAGGGAGGGAGGAGGGAGGGAGAGAGAGAGGGAGGGAGGGAGAAGAGGAAGAACAGAGAGAAAGGGAGGGGAGAGAGAGGGGAGGGAGGGAGAAGAGGAAGAACAGAGAGAAAGGAGGGAGGGGAGAGAGAGGGAGGGAGAAGAGGAAGAACAGAGAGAAAGGGAGGGAGGGAGAGAGAGTGGGAGGGAGGGAGAAGAGGAAGAACAGAGAGAAAGGGAGGGAGAGAGGGGAGGGAGAAGAGGAGGAACAGAGAGAAAGGGAGGGAGGGAGAGAGAGGAGGGAGAAGAGGAAGAACAGAGAGAAAGGGGAGGGAGGGAGAGAGAGAGAGGGGAGGGAGAAGAGGAAGAACAGAGAGAAAGGGAGGGAGGAGAGAGAGGGAGGGAGAAGAGGAAGAACAGAGAGAAAGGGAGGGAGGGAGAGGGGAGAAGAGGAAGAACAGAGAGAAAGGAGGGAGGGAGAAGAGGGGAGAAGAGGAAGAACAGAGAGAAAGGAGGGAGAGAGAGGGAGGGAGGGAGAAGAGGAAGAACAGAGAGAAAGGAGGGAGGGAAGAGGAAGAAGAGAAGAACAGAAAAAGGGAGGGGGGAGGGAGAGAGGAGGGAGGGAGAAGAGGAAGAACAGAGAGAAAGAGGGGATGGAGAGAGAGGGAGGGAGAAGAGAAGAACAGAGAGAAAGGGAGGAGGGAGGGAGGGAGAGGGAGAAGAGGAAGAACAGAGAGAAAGGGAGGGAGGGAGAGAGAGAGGAGGGAGGAGAAGAGGAAGAACAGAGAGAAAGGGAGGGAGGGAGAGAGAGGAGGGAGGGAGAAGAGGAAGAACAGAGAGAAAGGGAGGGAGGGGAGAGAGAGGGAGGGAGAAGAGGAAGAACAGAGAGAAAGGGAGGGAGGGAGAGAGAGGGGAGGGAGAAGAGGAAGAACAGAGAGAAAGGGGAGGGAGAGAGGAAGGGAGGGAGAAGAGGAAGAACAGAGAGAAAGGGAGGAGGGAGAGAGAGGGGAGGGAGAAGAGGAAGAACAGAGAGAAAGGAGGGAGGGAGAGAGAGAAGGGAGGGAGAAGAGGAAGAACAGAGAGAAAGGGAGGGAGGGAGAGAGAGGGAGGGAGAAGAGGAAGAACAGAGAGAAAGGAAGGAGAGAGAGAGGGGGAGAAGAGGAAGAACAGAGAGAAAGGGAGGGAGGGAGAGAGAGAGAGGGAGAAGAAGAGGAAGAACAGAGAGAAAGGGAGGGAGAGGGAGAGAGTGGGAGGGAGGAGAAGAGGAAGAACAGAGAGAAAGGAGGGAGGGAGAGAGAGGGGAGGGAGAAGAGGAAGAACAGAGAGAAAGGGAGGGAGGGAGAGAGAGAGGGAGGGAGAAGAGGAAGAACAGAGAGAAAGGGAGGGAGGGAGAGAGAGAGTGGGAGGGAGAAGAGGAAGAACAGAGAGAAAGGGAGGGAGGGAGAGAGAGAGTGGGAGGGAGAAGAGGAAGAACAGAGAGAAAGAGAGGGAG